>NC_079438.1:29433391-29535338 GCF_903798145.1 Danio aesculapii | reverse complement strand
CTTTCTCGTGCGTGCATGTCATGCAGTTAGACAGTTGAGCAACACCTAAATGTTTTCCAGTTGGTGTTTTGACCCCTTTTGAAAACATTTAGGTGTTCCTTATATCAGACAACGGTTATGTGTTTCTTGCTGTAAAGTGTGAAAAAATGGTGATAGCTTTAAAGTTTTATGATAAACTGCTGTGAGCTAAACTGTGTTCAACTTAAACTGTATGACGCACATTTATGAGGAGTCAAATTTCAGTACAACAGCTGACATTAAAATCAGGCTTAAACACAAAATCACTTCATCATGTCCACAAATAAGCATAATTCTTTTAGTATTAAACTTACATGCAGAAGTACAGACGCTCTTGTGCAGCAGGACACAATCTGAGCTCTGACTCGCTTCACTAACTGTGTCGTGTCTTCTTCCTCGGCAAAGAACCAAGCCAACTAATGACAACAAGCCAAGCTTTCGGTTTGGCAGTACATTGGAAAGAAGCCATAGAGTCCATATACTGTATAAGATTACACTGTAAAAATGTATCTTGTAAATTAATGGTAAATTACTGGCAGCAGGGTTTCCAGCAGTGAACCGTAATCCTACACTTTAATACTGAAGAAACAGTTATTACATTTAAGACACGAGAAAGTAAGTCCCAGATTTGGAATAACCTCTAAAGAAAGTTCAAATAATGTGTCTGCATTTATAAAGGAATTTGAATGATTACGGTTACTCACTGTAGTTAAGGTTAAGGTCTGCTAACGTCAAAACAGCAGAAGCCATTACTAATTCACCAACGTCCCTTTACAGCTAGTGTTTGAATGATTCTCAAGCGTAATGTGTAAAGTGATGACAAAACGGCTGGATTTTGCTGACATTTTAAGATTATAAGGTGAACTTGACATGAAATGCCCTCCGTCTACAGAGATATCTCTTTACAGTCTATTACAGTCTACAGTATTTCTCTTTGCAATTGAGATCTCACAAGAATTATCCCCGAAAAAAGCAGCGCAATCACTATCAGACTCCTGTTGTGTTTGCGATAAGGAGGGTGTGTTTGGGAGTGAGGTCTCTGAATAACACTGTTGAGAACCAGGATAGGAAGCAACTGTATTAAAATAGGCACTGTCCTTATAAATAAACTGCATAGTTGCAATCTATACAAAAGACAGAGATCGACTTAGAGTATAACTTAGTAGTTTAATAATGATTTGATTAGCCGTAGTTAAAAAACTACGTTTTAATCTTCTAAGCAAGGGCTTATTATGCGATCCTGGCGCCATCTTATAGATAGACAACGTCAACCGTCTTTGATTAATTGACACCGACATGCTGTCTCTCAGAAATTATAAATATTTTGAAATAGGCACTATCCTTATAAATAAACTGCATAGTTGCAATCTAAACAACTACATTCTCAACTAAAAAAGCCCCAAAAGTACATTATGTTGTCCAACAGCAGGAATATTTCTTTAACTGTAGAGCGTCCTCTGCTTGTATGTTGGCGGAGTATTACACAAAGGTGAAGAGGCCTTGTGTGCTGTTACGGGCAAAATATATCACGGCTCGTGAAAAAATACGGCGCACAGGGTAAATCTGCTCTTTTGGCTTTGTGGCTGTTCCAGACGAAGACAAGGTTTGTTTGAGCCTGGGTCGACCATGGCTCGTTATTATATGTATTATTCTGCTGTAATCTCTCGGCTGTGTGTGTATTTTAAACATGGCGGGTTTTTTGTTTCCATTCTGGCTTGTTGCGTGAGCGAATGACATATCTCTGTAAACCAATAGCATGTCTAGCTCCGCCTTTTGGTACCCTTTCTCATGTTTGGTACCCTTTCGAAAGGGTGCCGAAAAAGTGGTACGGTACGGTTAAGTTCGCTATGCCTTTTGACAGTGGAAACGGCCATAAAAGCATACCAAACCGAACCATACCATACCACTTAGTGGAAATGGGCCATAATAATGTCCTTATGAACAATTCATTTGTATACATACATAATCTAACAAAACAGATATTGAAATAAATGTTAGTTTGACAATCATATTTGTTTTAGCATGTTTTTATTTTTCTGCAGTTGTGTTAACTACCTCTTTATGAACTGCTTAAAATCTGTTTTACAATTCTAGGAATCCTTTTCGAAAACAACACAGACAAGAATTGGCATGAAATTAAATGAGGAAATATTGGCAGAATTAAGAGAAATCAAGGGTATACTTTTGGAAACCGTAACACTTTGAAAAAAGGTAAGTGTGTGAAATATTTCATTTGAATAAGTGATTCAAATGCAAAAAATTATTTTGTTCTTGGGGTACCCCATTAATTTGTATCAGACCACATCGCTGACTACTCCCTGGGGCCTCTTAAGATTTGCCTCCAGAGTCGTCCCTGGTGGTACAAGCAAGAAGTTCCTGCTCACAGTCTCATGATGCTGAAGAGAGTAATGACAATGCATAAAGGAAGGTAGTGTCTTGCAGTAACGATCAGAATGCCTTTTCACTAGGGCTGCAAGATTTGTTCAAAAGTTGTATCTTATATGATTCAGTGTTACAACATGATTTTGTGAGACTGATAACATGGAAAAACTTTATAGAAAACCTGAATTCCCATCATTTAAACAATATATAAATATAATCAAATTAGGGGTGGGAAATAAGGACCAAAGATAAGGTTATATTTTTAAAGCAAGCTATTTTTAAAACTTTATAAAAAAGAATTCTGCTCACACATCAATCAAAATTGCATTGAGAGACAAAAACAAAGTTAAAGGATGGTTAACCTAAAAAATGAAAATGTGCTCACATTTTCTCACCCTCTATTAATTTCAACCCTTAATGAGCTTCTTTTTTTCAGCTGAATACAAAAAAAAAGAGCATATGATCATACTTTTATAGAAGTAAAAAATACTGGAGAAGTTATTGGTTACAAGGGAACTTTTCAGTCACTGAGTCACTATGGTTACTTCTGATGTTGAGGAAGTGCATTTATTTTGAACTTGATCAAACTGACTGGAATTACCTGTGCATTCAATCCATATAATATATATAAATAATATAATACATAACAAATTAGGGCAACGCGGGCGCAGTAGGTAGTGCTATCACTTCACAGTAAAAAAGTCGCTGGTTCGAGCCTCGACTGGGTCAGTTGGCATTTCTGTGTGGAGTTTGCGTGTTCACATGGGTTTCCTCTTGGTCCTCCGGTTTCCCCAACAAGTCCAAAAACGTGGTATAGGTGAATTGGGTAAGCTAAAAAAATGATAGGTTGCAGCTAGAAGGGCATCCGCTGTGTAAAAAGGGACTAAACCGAAAATAAAATGAATGAATGAAATATTATATTAATTTCTTATATTGGACACATTCCAGCCAATCAGAATCAATAATTTCAACAGACCATGGAATTTATTATTTCATGCAATAAACAGAAATTCCATATTTTTCATTTAATGGTTATACATTTTTGTTGTTCTTGATCGTAGAATTAGATAAAATGGGATAAAGTAACTCCAGGTGGTTGTTTTCGCAGAATGAAGCCGATCAGTCTTATAAAACAGTGCATCACAAGTCTGTTGGGCATTATTCTGCGATAACAACTGCCTGTATGTGATTTATACCTTACATAAAGATTGTGTATAACATAGTGCCTATTAATTTTGTTGGTTCCTTTTACTATTGAAGCAGCTCATAATGTTTAAACAATTTCTTGTTATTTTGATCACTATTTTTAGGTGAGAATTGGCCCCATACTTAATCACAGGTGAACAGTTTGCCCATGTGAATTGGACTGACCCCAAAATGGCCACAAAAGATCTCTTAGTAGCCGTGTTTGGAAGGAACACCCTTGGTACACACTGCTGCACTGGCAAATGTTCAAATGCCTTCAGAGACAAAGCAGCTAAGCCACGACTGGACTCCAAATAAGTCTCTGACATCATCGGTAAGTTTTTTTTCCTAAAAATATTTTGAAATATTGTCATATTTTAAGATATTAAAACAAAAATATACAAATATAATTATATAATTACACTCAGGACTTTGCTATCTACTTTAAAAACTATGTCAGGCTTGAGATTTAGCATTAAAATTAAATTGTCAAGTATTAGTCACTTGGCAGATAAAAAAAATAAATGAGAAATTAAAATAAAATAAGTCTGCATAAACGTATTAATTAAGTATTAATTATGGTCAGACATTTATACATTTATAAATCTAAATCAGTGTGTTATGGAGTCAAGTTTAATTTTTGCTTTATGAGTTATTAGTTTTGTTAAACAGTTTATAGTCATCTCTTAAATCAAATATAAAGTTAACATTTTTAAACAACCCGTGGCTGGTTTGGGTACTGCTGAGTGCTGTGGCTGGAGGGGGGGGGGGGGGGTCTTTTGCTCTCAGATGTGGTTTGGGTCTAAATATGTTTCTTTTTCTTATCTCTGACAGTTTACATCAAAATAATAGAATGTTGAAGCCAGCCAAATAAGGAAGCCCATCTCCCAAAATGCGCTGATTAAGTGCAAAATGACAAAAAGACCACAATTTTGTGTAATTTTTTAGAACTTTGTGTGTGAATATTTTTTATCTGCTCATATAATGAAAACTGAATTCAAATTGAACAATGTTGAAACAACAGGACATAATTTTGTTGCCCTTTTTAAATCAATATTTTCAGAGGTTTGTGCACTAATGCTGTTCTCTAATATAGGTTGCACAAAAATTAAGGTGTCAAGGTGACTTTTCATAAGACAGTCACAGATACAAAAGAAAAGTGTACATTTAGGATTGATTCCATTAAAATCCCATATACTTGTCATATAAGTCGTATTAGACAATCTGATGGATTCCTTTAGGTTTTAAGGTTCCAAAAACAAATTGGAATTCTAAATGGAATCCTATACAGAAATCCTATTGGAATTTCTAACATATTTTGGAACCTTTCCTAAAGGATTCCAATAGGATTTCTTTATAGGATTCCATTGAGAATTCCAGTTGGAATTTCCACGTGGGGTGCGTGCGTACAATTCTGAACAGTATCCCAAGCATAAACGTCAGACATACACTAGACTGTTTAGAGCTGACTCCAGACCTGTGAAACGGATCCACAATCAAATAGAACACACACACTTAAATATAATCTGTTTCTTATCCGAGGCTGAGTGCAGTCTCAGCCGTCTTTATCAAAACTGGTTAAAAACCGGTATAATCTACATTCAGGCTGTTTTATCCTTACTACACAAAGTCTATCTTGAATAAAAAGTAGAATCACCTTAAAAGAATTAACCGTAAAAACAGCAAAATCCCTTAAGACATTTTAGATAGTATTAACTCTTAGAAATAACAATGGAGACAGTTGCTTTCGGTCCTCAGCCCTCAGCTCCACTCAAGGTCTCCGTGACCACTGACCTAGTTTGGTGGCTCCTGAAAAAGTTATAAAGAGACAGGCAAACGCACTGAACGTTCTTATATTAAGCAATGTGTTAACTTATTCAATTAAAATCAATTCAAAGTTAATTACTCATTCAAATAATCAAATAATTATATGAAAAAAATGAGAAACAAGATGTGAGGAAAGGATAAACGTTGATTCATGCTGAGATGGATAGGAAGGTAGAAATCCGAATCCTCCATGCTCTACAAAAGTTGTCTTACACGCCCAAACAGGGACTTGAACCCAGGAATGACAGATGAAAAGTCTGACGCTCTACCGACTGAGTTATCCGGGATCACTGGGGCATTAGCTTAGATTTAGGCGCTTGTGACGTGTCAGAGTAGCAGCGTGCACTGAAAAGTGGGCTGTACAGAACAGGTGGCAAGAGGCGGGTGTGATGCCAATGTCACCTTAAGGAATCCTGCCGTGACCCTGATTCGAAGCGGGGTTGCTGCGGCCACAATGCAGAGTACTAACCACAATCCGTTCACGGCGAGTTACCGGACAGCCGTTGTGGCCCCTGTGTGGCATGTTTCTCCCTCTGATTTGCCCCTTTCGGTTCAGTGAGCACACGCTGTTGTTTTTCTCTTGCTACCAGCATGACGCTTTTCCCAAGTAACGCTGGAATTGCAAACATTTGATGACTGTTGCAAGTTTAAAAAGGAAGAGGACGAGCACGTGGTCTGCAGGACTCGAACCAGCGCGAGAAGACCCCAATGGATTTCTAATGCACCACCTTAACCACTCGGCCGCAACTACAAGACTGCCTGTGCTCTCCATGTCATCATGCCTAGTACACGTGTTGTGCATCCAGATGAAACTTTCAGCAAGCAATAGCTCACTGGCAAAAGCTGTGGCTCCACAAGAAGAGCCTTACACGCCCAAGCAGGGACTTGAACCCTGGACCCTCAGATTAAAAGTCTGATGCTCTACCGACTGAGCTATCCGGGCTCCATGGCAGTGCTTTGCTAGTAGGCAAGGTTTAGGGTTGTGGTCGGCGCAGACCTTTACGGTACACAAAAGTTTAACGTGAGGTGGGGTTTGGACTTGTGGTTGGTGTAGATGTTGCTAAAACACAACAGGTTACTGTGAGGTTGGGTTTATGGTTGTTGTAGGTGTAGACGTCAGTAAAACACAGTAGTTTGGATCATGTCGGAGACATTAAAAAGATCAATGACAACTGCAGAAGGTCTTTCTGTTGTTGTGGCAATAAATGGAGACTTAACCATTGAAACGATTCCTTCCATGCCTTAGAAGCGTGACTTGATCAATGCTTACCTACACAGCATGCTGGCATCAAAGGTCCCGTTGCTCATTTCGAATCCAAGTCTTCTACACTTTAGGAAACGTAAACATTCAGGACGTGCCATTAGCACAGCCTGCACTAAAAGGAGGCAGGAGATTACGGGTGGCATCACAGAGTGCAACGCCAATGCCACCTTGAAAAGCCTGCCATGACCCGGATTCGAACCGGGGTTGCTGCGGCCACAACGCAGAGTACGAACCACTATACGATCACGGCGAGCTACGGGACAGCCACTGCAGCCTCGCTCTCTGTCATACGTCTTTGAAAATGGAGGGCCCCCAGGGCAGTCAGTAGTCGCGCGCTGCGGTTTTATTTTTGTTGCTTTTCCCTACCAGCACATCCCTTTTGCGAAGAAACACTGGGGTTGCAAACAATCAAGGAAAGTCGCAAACTAAATCCTGCGCGCAGCCTGGACGTAGTCGGCAGGATTCGAACTTGCGGGGGAGACCCCAATGGATTTCTAGTCCATCGCCTTTACCACTCAGCCACGACTACGAAGCTTGACCTTTCCATTGTGCTCTTGCCTGGCGCATTGGTCGTGCTGCCCGATGACATGTAGAGCAAGCAAGAGCTCACCAGCAATAGATGTCGCTTGTAGGGATGGTATGCAGTTTAACCCAAAGAATGACCAGTCTGTCAGACAAGAAGAGCCGGAGTCAGAGATTTAAATAAATAAATAAATAAAGTTTACTGAAGATAGTTTGCAGTTACATCAGCAGAAGCCAGCTTCAACACTCACCATGAGTTCCTAGGGCGCTCTGCTTACAATCACAAATCAATAACAATTTTACTCTCACATAAGGTCATTAACTGCGTCACGCATATAGGTGTTCTAACCTGATTGGATAAAACACAGATAGACTAGGAAAATTTCCACGTGGGATGCGTGCGTACAATTCTGAACAGTATCTCAAGCATAAACGTCAGACATCCACTAGACTGTTTAGAGCTGACTCCAGATCTGTGAAACGGATCCACAATCAAATAGAACACACACACTTAAAGTATAATCTGTTTCTTATCCGAGGCTAAGTGTAGTCTCAGCCGTCTTTATCAAAACTTGTTAAAAACCAGTATAATCTACATTCAGGCAGTTATATCCTTACCGGCTGACAACACTTTCTCATCACAGCACAGACCTGCGTCCTCTTAAAAAAAACAGATGCAGTCGTCCTCCAGGAAACGGCGTTTCAGAGCTGTGCCATGCCACTGCTGAGCTGCACCGTGAAAGACATTGAAGTCATTAGGTGTTACCAAAGCCATGGTCCAAAAGCATGGCCAAAAGCACATTTCGCCTGGGCCTTTTGGAACTGTGCTAGCATCAGTCTTGAAAAGAGCTGTGCATAAAGCAACTCTCCAGAAGCAGATGGAGTGGGGAAAATGTGCCACAAAGGGACAGCCAAAAAGGACTGGGTGACTTGGAAAAAAAACTATCAAATCCCAATCTTGATGAGCCGTACAAGATGTTGCTGTCGATTTATTGAACGTTTCTCTAGGCAACATCAGAGTGTAGGGACTACAAAAAAAGCTAAATTGCGACTAGTCGCTGGACTTGAATTATTTAATATGGGATTAAACACGCAGGCCCGCAACCAAACAACGCAAAAGCCACAGTTCCTCTCACAGAGAGAAAAAGCAAAAGCAGCTGGCTGTTCCGTAGTCGGCAGGGTTCGAACCTGCGCGGGGAGACCCCAATGGATTTCAAGTCCATCGCCTTAACCTCTCGGCCACGACTACGCATGGTGACAGCCCGTTGACTTTTTCTGCTGAATTTGGGCAACATTGAACGCAGCACAGTTGGGGCATAAATGGCCTGATGTTGTAAAAAGCGGCACAAGCATGCTTGCAGTTAACAGGAACACGCTGCCGTGACCCAGATTCGAACCAGGGTTGCTGCGGCCACAACGCAGAGTGCTGACCACTATACGATCACGGCACACCGCTTGCTCACTGATAAGCTCTGCAGCTACCTGGACACTAAGGGACACTGTTTGTTTGCGAGATTCAGAGGAGGACAGCATTTCCGTTAGCGGGGAATGAGCAAAATAAGCAAGTGGACTTTGTGGAAATACCAACCGACATAGTCGGCAGGGTTCGAACCTGCGCGGGGAGACCCCAATGGATTTCGAGTCCATCGCCTTAACCTCTCGGCCACAACTACGCATGGTGGCAGCCTGTTGACTTTTTTTGCTGAATTTGGGCAACAGTGAACGCAGCACAGTTGGGGCATAAATGGCCTGAGGTTGTAAAAAGCGGCACAAGCATGGCTCGCAGTTAACAGGAACACGCTGCCGTGACCCGGATTCGAACCGGGTTGCTGCGGCCACAACGCAGAGTACTGACCACTATACGATCACGGCACACCGCTCGCTCACCGATAAGCTCTGCAGCTACCTGGACACTAAGGGACACTGGTTTGTTTGCGAGATTCAGAGGAGGACGGCATTTCCGTTAGGGGGGCAATGAGCAAAATAAGCAAGCGGACTTTGTGGAAATACCAACCGACATAGTCGGCAGGGTTCGAACCTGCGCGGGGAGACCCCAATAGATTTCGAGTCCATCGCCTTAACCTCTCGGCCACAACTACACCTGGCCTTGACTTGTCTGCTCTGTTGGCCAGATGTGGGCAACACTAGATACAGCAGAGGTTGGGGTGAGAAATCCAGCCATGGCCTGAGGTGACGAAAACTCAGCCCAGCATGGATTGCCGTTATTAGGTACGTGCTGCTGTGACCAGGATTCAAACTGGGATTTCTCTGGCCACAACACAGAGTACTGATCACTGTACAGTCGCGGCAAACCACTGTCGCTCACCCACAGCTGCCTGGTCTCTAAGTGACAGGGGCTTGTTTGTGAGTTGCAGAGGAGGATTGCAATTACGTATAGGAGGCTTGAAAGAAAAGAGAACAACAACATAAGTGGACGTGCAAAACAACGAAGTCAGCAGGATTCGAACTTGCGCGGGGAAACCCCAATGGATTTCTAGTCCATCGCCTTAACCACTCGGCCATGACTACAGACATCTGCTTTCTCTCTCCTACTGAGGTGGCAACCAAGCACAGGGTCAACAGGGGTAGAGGAAGGTGCACTAGCTCTTGTACAACTTTTCCGTACAATCTCTGAGAAGCAGGGACAGCATAGCTCTCTAATCTAACACACTCAGCTAACTTCATGGGCACTCTTTCCACACAAGCTGATGATCTGAATTCAGAGCAAAAGCCACAGTTCCTCTCACAGAGAAAAAGCAAAAGCAGCTGGCTATTCCGTAGTCGGCAGGGTTCGAACCTGCGCGGGGAGACCCCAATGGATTTCAAGTCCATCGCCTTAACCTCTCGGCCACGACTACGCATGGTGGCAGCCCGTTGACTTTTTCTGCTGAATTTGGGCAACAGTGAACGCAGCACAGTTGGGCATAAATGGCCTGAGGTTGTAAAAAGCGGCACAAGCATTGCTCGCAGTTAACAGGAACACGCTGCCGTGACCCGGATTCGAACCAGGGTTGCTGCGGCCACAACGCAGAGTACTGACCACTATACGACCACGGCACACCGCTTGCTCACCGATAAGCTCTGCAGCTACCTGGACACTAAGGGACACTGGTTTGTTTGCGAGATTCAGAGGAGGACAGCATTTCCGTTAGGGGGCAATGAGCAAAATAAGCAATGGACTTTGTGGAAATACCAACCGACGTAGTCGGCAGGGTTCGAACCTGCGCGGGGAGACCCCAATGGATTTCGAGTCCATCGCCTTAACCTCTCGGCACAACTACACCTGGCCTTGACTTGTCTGCTCTGTTGGCCGGATGTGGGCAACAGTAGATACAGCAGAGGTTGGGGTGAGAAATCCAGCCATGGCCTGAGGTGACGAAAACTCAGCCCAGCATGGCTTTCCGTTAATAGGTACGTGCTGCTGTGACGGGATTCAAACTGGGATTTCTCTGGCCACAACACAGAGTACGGATCACTGTACAGTCGCGGCAAACCACTGTCGCTCACCCACAGCTGCCTGGTCTCTAAGTGACAGGGGCTTGTTTGTGAGTTGCAGAGGAGGATTGCAATTACGTATAGGAGGCTTGAAAGAAAAGAACAACAACATAAGTGGACGTGCAAAACAACGTAGTCGGCAGGATTCGAACCTGCGCGGGGAAACCCCAATGGATTTCTAGTCCAGCCTTAACCACTCGGCCACGACTGCAGACATCTGCTTCTCTCTCCTACTGAGGTGGCAGCCAAGCACGGGTCAACAGGGGTAGAGGAAGGTGCACTAGCTCTTGTACAACTTTTCCGTACAATCTCTGGGAAGCAGGGACAGCATAGCTCTCTAATCTAACACACTCAGCTAACTTCATGGGCACTCTTTCCACAAGCTGATGCTCTGAATTCAGAGCAAAAGCCACAGTTCCTCTCACAGAGAGAAAAAGCAAAAGCAGCTGGCTATTCCGTAGTCGGCAGGGTTCGAACCTGCGCGGGGAGACCTCAATGGATTTCGAGTCCATCGCCTAACCTCTCGGCCACGACTACGCATGGTGGCAGCCCGTTGACTTTTTCTGCTGAATTTGGGCAACATTGAACGCAGCACAGTTGGGGCATAAATGGCCTTAGGTTGTAAAAAGCGGCACAAGCATTGCTCGCAGTTAACAGGAATACGCTGCCGTGACCCAGATTCGAACCGGGGTTGCTGCGGCCACTACGCAGAGTTCTGACCACTATACGATCACGGCACACCGCTCGCTCACCGATAAGCTCTGCAGCTACCTGGACACTAAGGGACACTGGTTGTGACCGGGATTCAAACTGGGATTTCTCTGGCCACAACACAGAGTACGGATCACTGTACGGTCGCGGCAAACCACTGTCACTCACCCACAGCTACCTGGTCACTAAGTGCCAGGGGCTTGTTTGTGAGATGCAGAGGAGGATTGCAATTACGTATAGGAGGCTTGAAAGAAAAGAGAACAACAACATAAGTGGACGTGCAAAAACACCGTAGCCGGCAGGATTCGAACCTGCGCGGGGAAACCCCAATGGATTTCTAGTCCATCGCCTTAACCACTCGGCCACGACTACAGACGTCTGCTTTCTCTCTCCTGCTGAGGTGGCAACCAAGCACAGGGTCAACAGGGGTAGAGTAAGGTGCACTAGCTATTGTGCAACTTTTCCGTACAATCTCTGGGAAGTAGGGACAGCATAACTCTCTAACACACTCACTCATGGGCACTCTTTCCACACAAGCTGATGATCTGAATTCAGAGCAACATGCTCTCGCAGGCCACACCACAATAGACAGCCACCAAGTGATATGAAAAGAACAACGAGGTCTCTGACAACTGACAGGCATAAATGGCCTGAGGTTGTAAAAGCGGCACAAGCATTGCTTGAAAGCATTAGTTGAAAGCCACGGGGTACTTGAAGTCAAGATCTCCATTACCAAAGCTTAGCGGAACCATGTAGGTTTGTAACGTGACAGTGAGATTCAAGCAAGATTGGATCAATCTTATTTGAAGTGTGCAGCAAGTCTGAGAATTCGAAACTAACTATTGTCCTCAGATCATCAGCCTAAGTTTTGAGAAAACCAGTCCGAACTGTTTCACACAACTTAAATATAACCCAACATAGACAACCCAGTTGGGACTTGAACCCACAATCCCCAGCTTCGAAGGCTGATGCCTTATCCATTAGGCCACTGGGTCAAGACTAATCTTTGTCATATCTGATGTATGCTCAGGAGTTCTTGTAACTCAGAAAAACAGTACTTTAGGATCCCTATGCCATATTGCATTCAGACGATCTGATGTGTACACCTAATGACAAAACAGCTTCTCTGAGGAGTTTTCCATTGTCATGTCTTTTTGACCAAAAGGGTATGAACCTAGCTTTTTAAAGGTAACACTGGATTGTCTTGCACAGTCAACTTAAAAGGAACTGCATCAAAGACAACCCAGTTGGTACTTTAAACCCACAATCCCCAGCTTCGAGGCTGGGTGCCTAATCCATTAGGCCACTGGACTGTTTTATACTTACTGTGAACTGTAATATGCCTCCAGGGAGTTGCTGACATACGTAACAAATACATGGAAGAGCCAGTTCTGTCCTTTTCTTCTTTCACTTACCATAGAACAAGGTGGTGTTCGCTAATACACTGTTCCTGTTCATCTCTATTCAAAAGTAGTATTGCCATTAAAACTAGATTTGATCCATAATGCAAATGCCATTAACACATGACTAATCAACATTATATTACTAGCATTCGTTGTTATTGTTACAACTTAAAAGTTTACAGCTGACTTGCTAGCTAGCTAACCCATTGCAATATTGCATGTTCCACTATTGCACAGTGCTGCAATTTGGTAACTCAGACATTTGATAGATTTAGAAAAAAAATAATTTTTTAAAATGAATTTGAGTTGTGAATATGTCATCATGACGTACTGGAGGTGATGATTCAGATTTATTTGTGGATCTGACATAATTTTATCCTTTGTTTTTATTGACGTTTACATTTGCATCAGCAACTCCTCACAATAAACGCCAGGCTGTCAGAAATCACGCTACAGAACAACACAGCATGACGGACTTAACCAAAGCACATCATTGGCTACACTTCGGTCTTCTCTTTCCCAACAACAAAAAATAATGTTGGTCTTAAAGAAACAGTGACAGGGAAATGAACATAAACATCATGTTGCCATATGTTAACACCAGACAGTAGAGGGTTAAAATAAAATGACTATAAATGAGACTGAGATTATTGTCATTTGTATATTTATTTAATTATTTATTTGTTTGCATTGCCAAAGGTAATACATTTTTGATGAATAACTATATCATTTGCAGGCAGTGCAAGAAGTCATGTGGACGAATTAGGAAAAGTTTAAGGACAAAGTCTATATTTTCCCATTCCCATGCAAGCCTTTTCAGTTGGATGTAGTATTCACAGGCAAGTTTATATTCTCTGTGATCTCCAGTAGCCCGTCCTCTAGTATTCTGCAGACATTTTTCCATTCTGTGTTTTTACAGTAATACAACATTGCATTATTCAGATTTTCACAAGGTCTCCATATGTGACAAGTGGATATGATGTTAGATGCAATCTCATATAGTAGTGCAACTCTGTCTGAGATGTCCACAAAACTGCAAAGTGTATGTGTGAGAAGCATGAGGAGATTAAGGAAGAAAAAAGGACAACGAATTGGTGGGATCAACATATGTGTACACATTGATGAAAGCAAGTTCAGTCACAGACGAAAAAGTAAGCCATGACCTCAGATTTTTAACTGAAACCATTGTGTGTGTGTATATATATATATGGTGCTAGGCGGTTGCTAAGGTGTTGCTAGGTGGTTGCTAAGGTGTTGCTAGGCGGTTGCTAAGGTGGTTGCTAAGGTGTTGCTAGGTGGTTGCTAAGGTGTTGCTAGGTGGTTGCTAGGCGGTTGCTAAGGTGTTGCTAGGTGGTTGCTAGGCGGTTGCTAAGGTGTTGCTAGGTGGTGCTAAGGTGTTGCTAGGCGGTTGCTAAGGTGGTTGCTAAGGTGTTGCTAGGTGGTTGCTTGGCGGTTGCTAAGGTGATGCTAGTTGGTTGCTAGGCGGTTGCTAAGGTGTTGCTAGGTGGTTGCTAAGGTGTTGCTAGGCGGTTGCTAAGGTGTTGCTAGGTGGTTGCTAGGCGGTTGCCAAGGTGTTGATAGGTGGTTGCTAGGCGGTTGCTAAGGTGTTGCTAGGTGGTTGCTAAGGTGTGCTAGGTGGTTGCTAGGCGGTTGCTAAGGTGGTTGCTAAGGTGTTGCTAGGTGGTTGCTAGGCGGTTGCTAGGTGATGTAGTTGGTTGCTAGGCGGTGCTAAGGTGTTGCGGGGTTGCTAAGGTGTTGCTAGGTGGTTGCTAGGCGGTTGCTAAGGTGTTGCTAGGTGGTTGCTAGGCGGTTGCTAAGGTGTGTTGCTAGGTGGTTGCTAAGGTGTTGCTAGGCGGTGCTAAGGTGGTTGCTAAGGTGTTGCTAGGTGGTTGCTTGGCGGTTGCTAAGGGTGATGCTAGTTGGTTGCTAGGCGGTTGTTAAGGTGTTGCTAGGTGGTTGCTAAGGTGTTGCTAGGTGGTTGTAGGGGTTGCTAAGGTGGTTGCTAAGGTGTTGTTAGGTGGTTGCTTGGCGGTTGCTAAGGTGATGCTAGTTGGTTGCTAGGCGGTTGCTAAGGTGTTGCTAGGCGGTTGCTAGGTGGTTGCTAAGGTGTTGCTAGGTGGTTGCTAAGGTGTTGCTAGGCGGTTGCTAAGGTAGTTGCTAAGGTGTTGCTAGGTGGTTGCTAGGCGGTTGCTAAGGTGTTGCTAGGTGGTTGCTAGGCGGTTGCTAAGGTGTTGCTAGGTGGTTGCTAAGGTGTTGCTAGGCGGTTGCTAAGGTGGTTGCTAAGGTGTTGCTAGGTGGTTGCTAGGCGGTTGCTAAGGTGATGCTAGTTGGTTGCTAGGCGGTTGCTAAGGTGTTGCTAGGTGGTTGCTAAGGTGTTGCTAGGCGGTTGCTAAGGTGTTGCTAGGTGGTTGCTAGGCGGTTGCCAAGGTGGTGCTAGGCGGTTGCTAAGGTGTTGCTAGGTGGTTGCTAAGGTGTTGCTAGGTGGTTGCTAGTGGTTGCTAAGGTGGTTGCTAAGGTGTTGCTAGGTGGTTGCTTGGCGGTTGCTAAGGTGATGCTAGTTGGTTGCTAGGCGGTTGCTAAGGTGTTGCTAGGGGGTTGCTAAGGTGTTGCTAGGTGGTTGCTAGGCAGTTGCTAAGGTGTTGCTAGTTGGTGCTAGGCGGTTGCTAAGGTGTTGCTAGGTGGTTGCTAAGGTGTGGCTAGGCGGTTGCTAAGGTGTTGCTAGGTGGTTGCTAGGCGGTTGCTAAGGTGTTGCTAGGTGGTTGCTAAGGTGGTTGCTAAGGTGTTGCTAGGTGGTTGCTTGGCGGTTGCTAAGGTGATGCTAGTTGGTTGCTAGGCGGTTGCTAAGGTGTTGCTAGGTGGTTGCTAGGCGGTTGCTAAGGTGTTGCTAGGTGGTTGCTAAGGTGTTGCTAGGCGGTTACTAAGGTAGTAAGGTAGTGCTAAGGTGTTGCTAGGTGGTTGCTAGGCGGTTGCTAAGGTGTTGCTAGGTGGTTGCTAGGCGGTTGCTAAGGTGTTGCTAGGTGGTTGCTAAGGTGTTGCTAGGCGGTTGCTAAGGTGGTTGCTAAGGTGTTGCTAGGTGGTTGCTTGGCGGTTGCTAAGGTGTTGCTAGGTGGTTGCTAGGCGGTTGCTAAGGTGTTGCTAGGTGGTTGCTAAGGTGTTGCTAGGCGGTTGCTAAGGTGTTGCTAGGTGGTTGCTAGGCGGTTGCTAAGGTGTTGCTAGGTGGTTGCTAAGGTGTTGCTAGGTGGTTGCTAAGGTGTTGCTAGGTGGTTGCTAAGGTGTTGCTAGGTGGTTGCTAGGCGGTTGCTAAGGTGGTTGCTAAGGTGTTGCTAGGTGGTTGCTAGGCGGTTGCTAAGGTGTTGCTAGGTGGTTGCTAGGCGGTTGCTAAGGTGTTGATAGGTGGTTGCTTGGCGGTTGCTAAGGTGTTGCTAGGTGGTTGCTAGGCGGTTGCTAAGGTGTTGCTAGGTGGTTTGCTAAGGTGTTGCTAGGTGGTTGCTAGGCAGTTGCTAAGGTGTTGCTAGTGGTTGCTAGGCGGTTGCTAAGGTGTTGCTAGGTGGTTGCTAAGGTGTTGCTAGGCGGTTGCTAAGGTGTTGCTAGGTGGTTGCTAGGCGGTTGCTAAGGTGTTGCTAGGTGGTTGCTTGGTGGTTGCTAAGGTGTTGCTAGGTGGTTGCTTGGCGGTTGCTAAGGTGATGCTAGTTGGTTGCTAGGCGGTTGCTAAGGTGTTGCTAAGTGGTTGCTAAGGTGTTGCTAGGTGGTTGCTAGGCGGTTGCTAAGGTGGTTGCTAAGGTGTGTTAGGTGGTGCTTGGCGGTTGCTAAGGTGATGCTAGTTGGTTGCTAGGCGGTTGCTAAGGTGTTGCTAAGTGGTTGCTAAGGTGTTGCTAGGTGGTTGCTAGGCGGTGCTAAGGTGGTTGCTAAGGTGTTGTTAGGTGTTGCTTGGCGGTTGCTAAGGTGATAGTTGGTTGCTAGGCGGTGCTAAGGTGTTGCTAGGCGGTTGCTAGGTGGTGCTAAGGTGTTGCTAGGTGGTTGCTAAGGTGTTGCTAGGCGGTTACTAAGGTAGTTGCTAAGGTGTTGCTAGGTGGTTGCTAGGCGGTTGCTAAGGTGTTGCTAGGTGGTTGCTGGGGGGTTGCTAAGGTGTTGCTAGGTGGTTGCTAAGGTGTTGCTAGGCGGTTGCTAAGGTGGTGCTAAGGTGTTGCTAGGTGGTTGCTTGGCGGTTGCTAAGGTGATGCTAGTTGGTTGCTAGGCGGTTGCTAAGGGTTGCTAGGTGGTTTAAGGTGGTTGCTAGGCGGTTGCTAAGGTGTTGCTAGGTGGTTGCTAGGCGGTTGCTAAGGTGTTGCTAGTTGGTTGCTAGGCGGTTGCTAAGGTGTTGCTAGGTGGTTGCTAAGGTGTTGCTAGGTGGTTGCTAGGCGGTTGCTAAGGTGGTGCTAAGGTGTTGCTAGGTGGTTGCTTGGCGGTTGCTAAGGTGTTGCTAGGTGGTTGCTTGGTGGTTGCTAAGGTGTTGCTAGGTGGTTGCTAAGGTGTTGCTAGGTGGTTGCTAGGCAGTTGCTAAGGTGTTGCTAGTTGGTTGCTAGGCGGTTGCTAAGGTGTTGCTAGGTGGTTGCTAAGGTGTTGCTAGGCGGTTGCTAAGGTGTTGCTAGGTGGTGCTAGGCGGTTGCTAAGGTGTTGCTAGGTGGTTGCTAAGGTGTTGCTAGGTGGTTGCTAGGCGGTTGCTAAGGTGTTGCTAGGTGGTTGCTAGGCGGTTGCTAAGGTGTTGCTAGGTGGTTGCTAAGGTGTTGCTAGGCGGTTGCTAAGGTGGTTGCTAGGTGGTTGCTTGGCGGTTGCTAAGGTGATGCTAGTTGGTTGCTAGGCGGTTGCTAAGGTGTTGCTAGGTGGTTGCTAAGGTGTTGCTAGGCGGTTGCTAAGGTGTTGCTAGGTGGTTGCTAAGGTGTTGCTAGGTGGTTGCTAGGCGGTTGCCAAGGTGTTGCTAGGTGGTTGCTAGGCGGTTGCTAAGGTGTTGCTAGTTGGTTGCTAGGCGGTTGCTAAGGTGTTGCTAGGTGGTTGCTAAGGTGTTGCTAGGTGGTTGCTAGGCGGTTGCTAAGGTGGTTGCTAAGGTGTTGCTAGGTGGTGCTTGGCGGTTGCTAAGGTGTTGCTAGGTGGTTGCTAGGCGGTTGCTAAGGTGTTGCTAGGCGGTTGCTAAGGTGTTGCTAGGTGGTTGCTAAGGTGTTGCTAGGCTGTTGCTAAAGTGTTGCTAGGTGGTTGCTAAGGTGTTGCTAGGTGGTTGCTAGGCGGTTGCTAGGTGGTTGCTAAGGTGTTGCTAGGTGGTTGCTAGGCGGTTGCTAAGGTGTTGCTAGGTGGTTGCTAGGCGGTTGCTAAGGTGTTGCTAGGTGGTTGCTAGGCTGTTGCTAAAGTGTTGCTAGGTGGTTGCTAAGGTGTTGCTAGGTGGTTGCTAGGCGGTTGCTAAGGTGTTGCTAGGTGGTTGCTAAGGTGTTGCTAGGGGGTTGCTAAGGTGTTGCTAGGCGGTTGCTAAGGTGTTGCTAGGTGGTTGCTAGGCGGTTGCTAAGGTGGTTGCTAAGGTGTTGTTAGGTGGTTGCTTGGCGGTTGCTAAGGTGATGCTAGTGGTTGCTAGGCGGTTGCTAAGGTGTTGCTAGGCGGTTGCTAGGTGGTTGCTAAGGTGTTGCTAGGTGGTTGCTAAGGTGGTTGCTAAGGTGTTGCTAGGCGGTTGCTAAGGTGGTTGCTAAGGTGTTGCTAGGTGGTTGCTAGGCGGTTGCTAAGGTGTTGCTAGGTGGTGCTAGGCGGTTGCTAAGGTGTTGCTAGGTGGTTGCTAGGCTGTTGCTAAGGTGTTGCTAGGTGGTTGCTAAGGTGTTGCTAGGTGGTTGCTAGGCGGTTGCTAAGGTGTTGCTAGGTGGTTGCTAAGGTGTTGCTAGGGGGTTGCTAAGGTGTTGCTAGGCGGTTGCTAAGGTGTTGCTAGGTGGTTGCTAGGCGGTTGCTAAGGTGGTTGCTAAGGTGTTGTTAGGTGGTTGCTTGGCGGTTGCTAAGGTGATGCTAGTTGGTTGCTAGGCGGTTGCTAAGGTGTTGCTAGGCGGTTGCTAGGTGGTTGCTAAGGTGTTGCTAGGTGGTTGCTAAGGTGGTTGCTAAGGTGTTGCTAGGTGGTTGCTTGGCGGTTGCTAAGGTGATGCTAGTTGGTTGCTAGGCGGTTGCTAAGGTGTGCTAGGTGGTTGCTAAGGTGTTGCTAGGTGGTTGCTAGGCAGTTGCTAAGGTGGTTGCTAAGGTGTTGTTAGGTGGTTGCTTGGCGGTTGCTAAGGTGATGATAGTTGGTTGCTAGGCGGTTGCTAAGGTGTTGCTAGGCGGTTGCTAGGTGGTTGCTAAGGTGTTGCTAGGTGGTTGCTAAGGTGTTGCTAGGCGGTTGCTAAGGTGGTTGCTAGGCGGTTGCTAGGCGGTTGCTAAGGTGTTGCTAGGTGGTTGCTAGGCGGTTGCTAAGGTGTGCTAGGTGGTTGCTAGGCGGTTGCTAAGGTGTTGCTAGGTGGTTGCTAGGCGGTTGCTAAGGTGTTGCTAGGTGGTTGCTAGGCGGTTGCTAAGGTGTTGCTAGGTGGTTGCTAAGGTGTTGCTAGGCGGTTGCTAAGGTGTTGCTAGGCGGTTGCTAAGGTGTTGCTAGGTGGTTGCTAAGGTGTTGTGCTAGGTGGTTGCTAGGCGGTTGCTAAGGTGGTTGCTAAGGTGTTGCTAGGCGGTTGCTAAGGTGTTGCTAGGCGGTTGCTAAGGTGTTGCTAGCGGTTGCTAAGGTGTTGCTAGGTGGTTGTAGGCGGTTGCTAAGGTGTTGGTAGGCGGTTGCTAGGTGGTTGCCATGCGGTTGCTAAGGTGTTGCTAGGTGGTGCTAGGCGGTTGCTAAGGTGTTGCTAGGCGGTTGCTAAGGTGTTGCTAGGTGGTTGCTAGTCGGTTGCTAAGGTGTTGCTAGGTGGTTGCTAGGCGGTTGCTAAGGTGGTTGCTAGGCGGTTGCTAAGGTGTTGCTAAGTGGTTGCTAAGGTGTTGCTAGGTGGTTGCTAGGCGGTTGCTAAGATGTTGCTAGGCGGTTGCTAAGGTGTTGCTAGGTGGTTGCTAAGGTGTTGCTAGGTGGTTGCTAGGCGGTTGCTAAGATGTTGCTAGGCGGTTGCTAAGGTGTTGCTAGGTGGTTGCTAGGCGGTTGCTAAGGTGTTGCTAGTTGGTTGCTAGGCGGTTGCTAAGGTGTTGCTAGGTGGTTGCTAGGCGGTTGCTAAGGTGTGCTAGGTGGTTGCTAAGGTGTTGCTAGGCGGTTGCTAAGGTGTTGCTAGGTGGTTGCTAGGCGGTTGTTAAGGTGTTGCTAGGCGGTTGCTAAGGTTGCTAGGTGGTTGCTAGGCGGTTGCTAAGGTGGTTGCCAAGGTGTGCTAGTTGGTTGCTAGGCGGTTGCTAGGCGGTTGCTAAGGTGTTGCTAGGTGGTTGCTAGGCGGTTGCTAAGGTGTTGCTAGGTGGTTGCTAGGCGGTTGCTAAGGTGTTGCTAGGTGGTTGCTAGGCGGTTGCTAAGGTGTTGCTAGGTGGTTGCTAGGTGTTGCTAGGTGGTTGCTAAGGTGTTGCTAGGTGGTTGCTAAGGTGTTGCTAGGTGGTTGCTAGGCGGTTGCTAAGGTGGTTGCTAAGGTGTTGCTAGGTGGTTGCTAGGCGGTTGCTAAGGTGTTGCTAGGCGGTGCTAAGGTGTTGCTAGGTGGTTGCTAGGCGGTTGCTAAGGTGGTTGCCAAGGTGTTGCTAGTTGGTTGCTAGGCGGTTGCTAGGCGGTTGCTAAGGTGTTGCTAGGTGGTTGCTAGGCGGTTGCTAAGGGTTGCTAGGTGGTTGCTAGGCGGTTGCTAAGGTGGTTGCCAAGGTGTTGCTAGGTGGTTGCTAGGCGGTTGCTAGGCGGTTGCTAAGGTGTTGCTAGGTGGTTGCTAGGCGGTTGCTAAGGTGTTGCTAGGTGGTTGCTAGGCGGTTGCTAAGGTGTTGCTAGGTGGTTGCTAGGCGGTTGCTAAGGTGTTGCTAGGTGGTTGCTAAGGTGTTGCTAGGCGGTTGCTAAGGTGTTGCTAGGTGGTTGCTAAGGTGTTGCTAGGTGGTTGCTAGGCGGTTGCTAAGGTGGTTGCTAAGGTGTTGCTAGGTGGTTGCTAGGCGGTTGCTAGGCGGTTGCTAAGGTGTTGCTAGGTGGTTGCTAGGCGGTTGCTAAGGTGGTTGCTAAGGTGTTGCTAGGTGGTTGCTAGGCGGTTGCTAGGCGGTTGCTAAGGTGTTGCTAGGTGGTTGCTAGGCGGTTGCTAAGGTGTTGCTAGGCGGTTGCTAAGGTGTTGCTAGGCGGTTGCTAAGGTGTTGCTAGGTGGTTGCTAGGCGGTTGTTAAGGTGTTGCTAGGTGGTTGCTAGGCGGTTGCTCAGTTTTATTAGGCATAATTACCCTAAACTGGGCAATTGAATATAATTTCACTCATTAAATATAAAGTAAATGATAACACATTTATAAATACCAACATAAATACCAACTAATCTCCAATAAAAAATAAAAAATACATTATGTAGCATTAACCTACCACGTACTGCTGAACAGTTTAACTCATCGGTGAACTCATCGGTGATGCATTTTGACCAATAGCTGAGCGATGTTAAACTCACTGTTGAATAGAAATCACGTTGACCGATGTATATTCTCATTTAGTTGTCTCGACCCTCTTTACAGACGCTTTTCATGAACAAAACAAAAATAAAAAAATAAAAAACTGTTATAATAGACGTAAACCAGGTATAAAATATTGCGCTGACATCTTTTGGTAATTATACGACGCTTTGAACGTCTCCGTATGACGCCTGAGGCAACCCATTGAAAGCAATGGAATTCCTTCTGCGTCGGTTTAGAAAAACTAGTACACTATGTGTCAATAATAAATAAAAAAACTGCGTCTGGTACCCTGTGTCAACAATAATAATTAAAATACTGCGTCTGGTACCCTGTGTCAACAATAATAATTAAAATACTGCGTCTGGTACCCTGTGTCAACAATAATAATCAAAATACTGCGTCTGGTACCCTAGGCTATAATAATAATCGTAATACTGCGTCTGGTACCCTGTGGCTGTAAATAATCATAATACTGTGTCTGGTACCCTGTGGCTGTAATAATAATCAAAATACTGCGTCTGGTACCCAGCTGTGGCTGTAATAATAATCAAAATACTGCGTCTGGTACCCTGTGGCTATAATAATATTAATAAAAATGTTTTTTAAAAAGCGCAGCATCAGGTACCCTATGGCAAAATAAATCGTGCTAGAGACACGAAAATGATTTCCTATTGAAATACATTGGATGGAAATTCGTGCAAGGTGACACGAAAAAAGAGGGAAATTCGTGCCCATGAACACGAATCAATAGATTAAATTTCGTGACTATTTCACGAACTGCCGTGAGACTGGGTTGGCATATCCCTCTAAATCTTATTTTTGTTTAATAGATGTCCAACCAATGATGGTCTGACTAAAACAAGGCTAAATTTGGGCTGTCAGTGAAAATCTAGTAACATCTAACAATAGTTTAAAACTAGATTAATCATCAATACACAGATTAGACAGACTTCACACGTGTAGTCATTAATTCCTGTGTATTTGATCTAGTCTATCACATCTATTAGATTTGTTTTAAATATAAATATCTGTAAAAAATTTGTGAGGTTTTTGTCCTCAAACTGCTCCTGTGTGTAGAACTAGCCTTCTGTTGTGATGTGGATTTGACTGTTGTAACTGTGAAATGACTGAAATCATTTAGAATAATGATATGAAGCTGTAATGCACTCATAACCTTTCTGAACTACTGCAGCTGTGTGTGTATCTGAAAATAACTGCACAATAACTGTTCATCAGCCAAATAAAAAGCAAGTGCTTAACAGACATAATGTCATGTTTTTTTCAATTATTAAGTAGTTGTGTGAATGTACAGTTGTATGTGAATACATTATTGGTTAAATATGTTTTTCTTTTGTCAATTGTAGAATCTTGAGAGCAAAATAATCAGATTTCTGATGAATGAACTGGAAAAGTTTAAGAAAATCTTACAAGCAGAAAACAGACAAGGCTTTGTAAAGGAGTTTAATGAGAACAGATGCAGAATCACAGAAGCAGCTCTTGATCTCACACTCTTCTTCCTGAGAGAGATGAAGCAAGATCAAGTTGCTGATACTCTCGAAGGTAAGAGACTCATGGCCATCTGTCAGACTGTAAATGACAAATATAGCTGGAAAAGTCAAGACTAAAACTCTCAGTTTCTTTGCTCCTGTGTTTAGATGAGCTGTTCTTCATTTATCAGCTTAAATGTAGCCTGAAGAAGAAATCTCAAAGTGTGTTTGAAGGAATTGCTCAGCAAGGAGACTCCACACTTCTGAATAACATCTACACAGATCTCTATATCACTCAGGGTGCGAGTGAACAGGTCAACACTGAACATGAGATCAGACAGATTGAAGCTGCTTCCAGACGTCATCAGTCACTAGAGATACAGGTTGAATGCAAACATTTGTTTGAAACCTCTGAACAAGACAAGCAGATCAGAACTGTCCTGACAAAAGGAGTTGCTGGCATCGGGAAATCAGTCTCTGTGCAAAAGTTTGTTCTGGATTGGGCTGAAGGAAGAGAAAATCAAGACATCAGCTTCAAGACATCAGCTTCATATTTCCTCTTCCATTCTGAGAGATGAACTTAAAGGAGAAAGAAAGACTAAGTTTAAAAGACCTCATAACTCAGTTTTTCCCAGAGACTAAAGGACTGAACCTTACAAGAAGCACACGATTCAAAGTCCTGTTCATCCTTGATGGATTAGATGAATGTCGTCTTCCTCTGAACTTTGCTGGTAATGAGACTTGTTGCGATGTATCTTCAGCAGTCTCTCTGGATGTTCTCCTGACGAACCTTATCAAGGGAAATCTGCTTCCTTCTGCTCTCATCTGGATCACCAGCAGACCAGCAGCTACCAGTAAGATTCCTGCTGAGTGTATCGACCAGCTGACAGAGATACGAGGATTCAATGATGCCCAAAAGGAGGAGTACTTCAGAAAGAGACTCACAGATCAGAATCAGGCCAGAGAAATCATTGATCACATTAAACAGTCAAAGACTCTCTTTATTATGTGCCACATCCCAGTCTTCTGCTGGATTTCAGCCACTGTTCTCCAGAACATATTAAAATTGAAACACAGGGCTAATGCTGAAACACTGCAGGAATCTCCCAAGACTCTGACACAGATGTACACACACTTTCTATGCTTTCAGATCCAGCAGAGCAGAAGAAAGTATGATGGAGAAAACACACCAGATGTCTCCTTGGATCAAAACCTTATCCTTTCACTGGGAAACTGGCCTTCCAGCAGCTGGAAAGAAACAATGTGATCTTCTATGAGAGCGATCTGAAAGACTGTGGCATTGACGTCTATAAGGCATCGTGTACTCAGGCATGTGTACCCAGATCTTCAAGGAGGAGACGGGAATCATTCTTGGTACCATGTACTGCTTTCTTCACTTGAGCATTCAAGAGTTCATTGCAGCGCTTTATCAACATCTGTTTCGAGACAGCGACAAGAAACAAGCAGAAAAAAGCAGAAATAAGGCTATGAGAAATTTGCTGAAGACTGCTGTGGACAAGGCTCTGAAAAGTGAGAACGGACATCTGGACCTTTACCTTCGCTTCCTTCTCGGTCTGTCACTCCAGTCCAATCGACAACTCTTACGAGGCCTGTGACACAGCAGGATGACAGTGACCATTGCAAAGAGGAAATAATTGCATACATCAAGAAGAAACTTGAAGGGAATCTGTCTCCAGAGAGATCCATCAATCTGTTCTACTGTCTGAATGAACTGAATGATCAAACTCTGCTGAAAGAGATTCAGTCTCACCTCAGTAGAGGAAGTCTGTCATCTGCTGACCTTTCACCTGCCCAGTGGTCTGCTCTGGTCTTTGTGTTGTTGACCTCAGAGGAGGAGCTGGAGGAGTTTGAACTTCAGAAATTCCAGAGATCAGACGAGTGTCTCATCAGACTATCAGCAGTCATCAAATCCTCCAAAAGAGCTCAGTAAGTCAAAGTGCTTTAATCTAAGAATTAGACTTTTGCTGAAATTAAATAATACATCATGTTAATGAACATGCACCATATTTATATCATCTGAACTTTAAAATGCTGTGAATAATTGTTATTTAATATTTTAGTGTTTTAATGACATTCGGTTAATGTATTGGCAGTGGTTGTTTAAGAAATAGTTTACCCAAGAGTATAAATTTACTCATTTACTCACCCTCAAGGGGTTTTAAACCTTTCTAAAAGTTTCTTTCTCCTGTTGAAAATGAAGGAAGATATTTTGAAAAATGCTAGAAACCTGTAACCATTGACTTACATGGCATTTGTTTCTCCTGTTATGGAGGTCAATGGCTAATGGTTTTCATCGGTCTTAAAAAATCTTCTGTTGTGTTCAGCAGAATAAATTATA
This sequence comes from Danio aesculapii, assembly GCF_903798145.1. Classification (NCBI taxonomy): domain Eukaryota; kingdom Metazoa; phylum Chordata; class Actinopteri; order Cypriniformes; family Danionidae; genus Danio; species Danio aesculapii. The sequence goes on along the minus strand of NC_079438.1, from coordinate 29,510,086 downwards.
CAGGTTTGGCACCACTTGATGATGAGGAAATGGGTGAACTATCTCTTTAAAACAGCAAATAAACTGTTAAACTACATTATCTATGATCAGTAGCTGATGTTATTGATGAGGTGAAAGCATATTTAAAGAGTACAGTTAAAATTCAGGTCTGCTCAGCATCTGTTATCTTCCCTCATGGAGGATCATTTTATAACTGACTTTGGGATTGTATGTGTTGTATTGATTTTTTGTGTGGAAATTTCACACAGGTCAGCTATAAAATGATACAGCACCTTTAAAATCATTTCTGGTAAGAGTGGAACGATCTCACTGATGTTGTTTTCTCTATTCTGTCTATTTTGACCTTCTCTATGCTGGTAATTATCAAGTAACAATGACCTGTGCCCCTGGTCATGGATAATATTTGTCATTGCCTTTTGAGTCCACTAGTGTTGTAGTGTTTACTATAAAGGTCAATCACTCACTCGTTCACTACCCTTCAGCTGTCCCTGATTTATGTTAATTAAATACATTTATGTTTATAAACACCCATACACTCTCTCATTCACACACACACATGCACACACACACAAACACTATGGTCAGTTTTGTTTACTCAATTCACCTATACCATATGTCTTGTGGGGGAAACTGGAGCTTTGACTCGATCTAGTAACCTTCTTGTGGTTAGGTGAAAGTCCAAACCAGTGAACCACTGTGCCGCCCTGAATAGCTGAATACCAGAAAACACAGGCCAAGAAAACATACACACATACAGCAAACTCTGATCAACACATAATGACTGAAACAGAGGAGCTTAAACACACAGAGACTAGTAAGCTAACAGGGGTGAAGAGTAACTGGGCAACTAACAAAAGTAACATGGGGAAAACTGAGGTGAACACAGAGAAAACACAAGGAAAACCCAACAGTACTAGGACAGGACAACCAGGACCATGACATAGCTCCCTTCCAGGAGAAGATTCCAGATGATCCTCAGAGGAAAACAAAACAAGAGTTCAGCAAGCTGGAGGTGCTACAGTGGACAAGGGTGATGGGGGTAGAGGCTGGTAAATGAAACCATGACAGGGTACAGGACAGATGGTGGGGGCAAACTGACAGACAGGTGAACAGGAAGGAGGACAAAGCCAAGGGAGGGACTACTGGACAGTAAACCAGGGCAGATCCTGTGGATCAGGCATTTTATCTCAAAGGTTTTAGAGAAGATTGTGTCTGCACAGCTGAATGATTTCATGTTTAATAATAAAGGTTTTGATAAATGTCAGTCAGGTTTTAGAGCTGGTCATGGCACAGAGTCCGCTCTATTGTGGGTTTTAAATGATGTTGTAGGAGCCATTTCTTTTTTTATTTAAAGGTTTGTGTTGTAAATCTTGACTTCTTTTATTTGGAGATTTGCAACCGCTGCAGGCCAAGAAAGCTTAAAAGACCTGGGTGTGGCCTACTGGAGAAGAGCCTGCTGGGAGCACATGGTCTTTAGATCTTACTTTCAGTGTTTGATGGCCAAAGTCGTTTGATTTTGTATAGTTAATATCAGTTTTTTTAGTTTAACTCTACAATAACAGGCACAAATGACGACTTATTGTTCCATGTATTATTTTCTAAGGAAGCGTCTTAACCCCTCAGCAGACCCAAGATGTGACTAATTAGACATTTCGATTAAGGATAGTCACAACAGATGTCTTGCAGGAGGTTGATTAAGGTAGCCCTGTTGTTCTTCTATTATTGGATCTCACTGCTGCTTTTGATACAGTGGATCATGACGTCCTCATTGATCAGCTTAGAGAACACACTGGTAGCCAGGGTTTAGCCTTGGACTGGTTCTCTTCATATCTGAAGGATAGAACTATATCAGTCAGTTTGGGCAACTCTTGTTCTTCTGTCATTCAATTACTGTGTGGAATTCTGCAGGGCTCGATACTGGGTCATGTTTTGTTTTCCCTTTACTTATTTCCATTGGGAATTTTTTTTGAAAAGCATGGCATAAATGACCATCTATATGCTGATGACTCTCAAATCTACTTCGCCATAAAATCTGAGGATCAATCCTCCCTTCAGGCTTTTTTAATTGTTTGGCTGATGTGAGAGATTGGTTAGCGAATAACTTTCTCCAACTGAACGAGGACAAGTGTGAATTGATTGTTTTTAGTCAAAAAAGTTCAGATTCTATTGCCAATCTGTCATTGCTTTCTGGAAAATACATTCCTCTGTAAAAAGTCTTAAAGAGTCCATATTATGGGTTTTTGAAAATGCCCTTCCATGTAGTGTGTAACACAGCTCTAAGTGAAGTGAAATATCCAGCTAAGGCTTAAATCTGTAAGTGTACAGTGTTTAAAACTATTGATTCATCTATAAAAGAGTCGACTCATAGTGCTTCAAACGAGTCGTCTTGATGACGAGTCATTAGGTGTTTCGTGATGACGCGGCTACAAAACACAAGTAGTTGCGCGCGCAAACCCGGGAGATTTGAAACCTGCGGCCCTGCCCACTAACAGAAAAAAAGTCTCACACACACACACAGACAGACACCGGTCGAATGAAGTCACGCTGTGCAGATGGATATTATGGACAGTCTAATCAAAGATGAAACATCAGCAATATAGCCCAGCCTTGAGCAGTTCTGAGTGCTTCTGAAAACTATATGCTTTCAAAGAAGACTTCTTCAGTTTGTTAAAGGAAGGATCAGTAAAGATTGTCAGAACATGGATCAGTGCATCATGAATCAGTTTCTACTCCATTTCACAAGTGTAAGTACGTGCGATTAAAATTATTGCCTCGTTTACTCTATCTTGCCCATTATGTATTCAGTTGTGTTTGTTACTTGTAACCGCGTGTACTGTATCAGGTTAACTCTTTATATTCTCATATCACGTGTAAAGCCACATTGAAAACGCGACGCGTGCCACTTTGATTACAGATTGTCAGCTGTTTACACACATGCAACGGTCAAGTTTCAAAATATTTCAGCTCAGGTTCGAGGTGAGGTGTCTAAATTGCACCAGCAAGCTGAAACTGGCGCTCTAGGCGTGTGTGTCTGTCCTCGGGTAGAGAGTAATGTGTGTGTGTCTCCTCGTGGTGTAACGCACGGGTATTCGCGGATAAACTGAGCGCCGCGCCCTCTCTATTCAGCCGCTCCTTATGGACGCGCTGGCCCTGTGTGTGTATGGTGAGTATTTGTGTGTCTCCTCGTGTGTGTAACGCACGGGTATTTGCGGATATAACTGAGTGCCGCGCAGCGCCCTCTCAATTCAGCCGCTCCTCATGGACGCGCCGGCCCTGTGTGTGTATGGTGTGTGTTTGTGTGTGTGTGTCTCCTCATGTGTGTAACGCACGGGTATTCGCGGATATAACTGAGCGCCGCGCCCTCTCTATTCAGCCGCTCCTCTATGGACACGCAGGCCCTGTGTGTGTGTGTGTGTGTGTGTGTGTGTGTGTGTGTGTGTGTGTGTGTGTGTGTGTGAAAAGAGCTTGGAGACTGTGACAGGCTAGATCTCCTCGCCAGTTCTTGGACTTTTGCTCAATAAAACAGTTAGTCGTCAGTATTTTCTAGTCCATCGTCTGTGTTTACATTCACCCACTGGCAGTTTCCTCATCCACAACCAGTGTGCAGCATCCACCTGGATGACGCGACGGCAGCCATTTTGCGCCAGACCGCACACCAGCGGAGACGAGACAGAGTGATGAGGCCAATTATGATATGGGGAGGGTTAGAAGGCCATGATAGACAGAGGCCAGTGGGCAAATTTGGCCAGGATGCTGGGGTTAAACCCCAATTCTTTTTCAAAGAACATACAGGGATTTTTAACAACCACAGAGAGTCAGGACCTCAGTTGAAAGTCTCATCCAAAAGACAGCGCTTATTGAGCAGTATAGAGTCTGTGTCACTATACTGGGGTATTAGGACCTACACAGACCGCAGGTTGCCCCTGCTAGCCTCACTAACACCACTTCCAGCAGCAACCTAGCTTTCCCATGTGGTCTCCCATCCAGGTACTGACCGGGCGCAGCCCTGCTTAGCTTCAGTGGGCGATCATGTGAGAGTTGCAGAGAGATAGCTGCCGGTGTTATCTTTGACTCTGAGCTTCAATTTGATCGCTAAATTAATGCGGCTGTCAAAAATAGTTTTTTATTTTCGATATATTGCCAAGCTGAAGTCTGTCCTCCCTTTCAGTGATTTGGACATGGTTTTCATGCCTTCATCTCTTCTCGTCCAGATTATTGCAACATGTTGTATCTGGGTGTTAGTCAGGCCTCTCTCTCGGGTGACTGCAGCTGGTCCAGAATGATCAAGTTCCATGATCACGCTTGATATGTGGAGGTAATAGAGCTTTTCAGTAGCAGCTTCAAGATTCTGAAACAATCTTCCACTCTCCATAAGAACTTCTCCAACTCTTGTGTCTTTTCAGAGGTCACTGAAACACTTATTTTCTTCATCTTTTACTCATGTGTTGTGAGTTTATGTACTTTGGTTCCTTGTATGTTACATGTATTATATGTGTTTTTATATACAGAACTTTGATACCCATTGTGGTTGGTTGAAAGTGCTCTAGAAATAAACTGAGTTGAGTTGATCAGAATAAAGAACTGGAGCACAGACCTATAGTGAAGCTGGTAAACCCTCCATGATGATGTGAGCCCACCTTTCTGGAGGTTTCAAACACCTCTAGACTGACTGGATGTCCTTAAAGCGGTGGTCTAGAGTGTATTTTTAAGGCTTGGTTGTGTTGATAAGATGCAATGCAATGTGTGCTCATGCTTCACTTGTAAAAAATCAGAATAATCATTTTTCATATATCTGACTTTGATTATATAGAGCTACTCGGCTAACATGAAGACAAATGTCATATTTCCTAGTTCCTCTGAAAGACCCGTCCTCAAGAGGCTCTGATTGGATCGGCTCCACGTCACCAGGAAAATTAAGTTAGGCTAAATTGTTAGCGGTGCAAAACAGCATTTCCCGTTGTTTACATTCTTGTTTATGTCCTCGCTACAACATACCGTAAGCGCTAGAAACTGTGTCTGATGTACTAGAGAAGATTGAAACTGCTGTACTAGAGACAACTGAAATAGTGGACATGGCTGGATTAGGCTAAGGCGCTGCAGGCAAGATTATAGGGCAGGCAGTCCTTATCACTGACATGGAGGAATCTTTAGAAAAACATACAAACCGCAAACAACAATGAATATAGATTAGACCTCATCAATTAGACCTCATCAAGATGGCGCCGCGGATGGCCGCTTCGGCGTGGGGCTCTCCAGTGTTTGCACTGTTTTTGTTAGTCTGTCCTGTTTTATGTTTGTCAAACACGATCAGTTACACCAGGGACGAGCTGCTGAACATTCGGCAGTGCACACCAACTAATCAAGAACTGGATTTTGATTTTTGTGGCGTTTTGCGGAACATTGTAGTCGGCGGAGCAGCCGCATTGTGGAAACGCTACAGGACGCGCAAGCGTGGGAAGCGAGCCGGCGCGCTCGTCAGGCTAAGACAGCGCGGCTTCAGAACGGCGCTGCCCAGCATTCACCTGGCGAATCTCCGCTCTCTTCCTAACAAAATGGACGAACTATTTCTGCTCACATGCAAAAACAAGAACTTTAACAACTCTGCTGTCCTGTGTTTCACGGAAACCTGGCTAAACGAAGCCATTCCGGACAGCGCATTAAACCTACCGGACTTTCAGCTGTACAGAGCAGATCGCGATACGGAGTCAGTCAACGGGCAAAACGCGCGGTGGGGGACATGCTTTTACATCAACAGAAGGTGGTGTACGGATGTAACTGTGTTAAAGAAGATGTGCTGTCCTGATGTGGAAGTGCTTTTCATTAACTGTAAGCCGTTTTATTCACCAAGAGAGTTTTCCTCGTTCATTCTCGTCTGTGTTTACATTCCACCGCAAGCACACGTGAGTACTGCGCTGCAACAGCTGGCTGATCTGATCACAGAGACAGAACAACAACACCGGACTCTGCTTTTATCATACTTGGGGACTTTAATCAGGCAAAACTCACACATGAGCTGCCTAAATTCAAACAGCACATTACATGCCCACCAGAGGCAATAAAATTTTGGACCATTGCTACACCACAATAAAGGATGCATATCGCTCCGTCGCCAGAGCAGCTCTAGGACTCTCCGATCACTGCCTGGTTCATCTTATACCAACTTACAGGCAAAAACTTAAAACTACTAAGCCAGTATTAAGGACTGTCAAGAGATGGACCAACGACACAGAGCAGGTCTTACAAGCCTGTTTTGAATGCACTGACTGGGATGTTTTTGAAGCTGCAGCCACAGATCTGGACGAGCTCACAGAGACTGTAACATCATACATCAGTTTCTGTGAGGAGTTATGCATCCCTACCAGGACCTACCTGTCATTTAACAATGATAAACCATGGTTCACACCAAACTCAGACAGCTTCGTCAGGCCAAAGAGGATGCTTACAGGAGTGGTGACAGGATCCTGTACAATCGGGCCAGGAACACATTGACAAAGGAGATTGGTGTGGCTAAGAAAAGCTATGCCAAAAAGCTGCAAAACCAGTTTTCAGCTAACGACCCTGCATCAGTGTGGAGAGGCTTAAAAGATTTCACTAATTACAAGACACCGTCCCCCAGTATCGACAGCAATAAACATATTGCAAACGAGCTGAATATGTTCTACTGTAAGTTTGACACCTATGACCAGACACCTCACACCCACCCGGACCATCTCCCTACACAGCCATCAACACCACATCAACACAGCCCGGACCATCGCCCTACACAGCCATCAACACCTCCAGCCATCTTCCTCCCCCCCTGCTCTTCAGATCAGTGAGGAAAATGTGCGTCAGATCTTCAGTAAACAGAAGAGAAGGAAAGCACCAGGGCCAGATGGTGTCTCACCAGCCTGTCTGAGAACCTGCGCTGACCAGCTGGCTCCCATTTTCTCCCATATCTTCAATAGATCACTGGAACAGCGCAAAGTTCCATCCTGCTTTAAGCGCTCCACCATCATCCCAATCCCAAAGAAGCCAAAGATCACAAGACTCAATGACTACAGACCTGTGGCCTTAACATCTGTGGCCATGAAGTCATTCGAAAGACTGGTGCTAGCATATCTGAAGGACATCACTGGACCCCTGCTGGACCCCCTGCAGTTCGCCTATAGAGCAAACCGGTCTGTGGATGATGCAGTCAACATGGGACTGCATTATACCCTACAACATCTGGACAAACCAGGGAACTACGCAAGGATTCTGTTTGTGGACTTCAGTTCTGCCTTTAACACCATCGTCCCATCACTGCTTGAGTACAAACTGGGCCAGCTCTCTGTTCCTAGCTCTGTCTGTCAATGGATCACCAGCTTTCTGACAGATAGACAGCAGCTAGTCAGAATGGGCAAAATCACATCCGACAGCCGCACCATCAGCACTGGTGCCCCCCAGGGATGTGTTCTTTCTCCACTGCTCTTCTCCTTGTACACCAACGACTGCACTGCAAAAGACCCTCCATCAAACTCATTAAGTTTGCAGACGACACTACTGTTATCGGCCTCATCCAGAACGGTGACGAGTCTGCATACAGACAGGAGGTGGAGCGGCTGGCGTTATGGTGCAGATACAACAACCTGGAGCTGAACACGCTCAAAACAGTGGAGATGATAGTGGACTTCAGGAGAAACCCCCCTGCACTCCCCCCACTCACCATCATGAACAGCACTGTGGCTGCAGTAGAGTCATTCAGGTTCCTGGGCACCACCATCTCTCAGGATCTGAAGTGGGACACTCATATAGACTCTATTGTGAAGAAAGCCCAGCAGAGACTGTACTTCCTTCGTCAGCTGAGGAAGTTCAACCTGCCACAGGAGCTGCTCGTACAGTTCTACTCAGCTGTCATCCAATCCATCCATCCTCTGCACTTCAATCACCGTCTGGTTCGGCTCAGCTGCCAAAACTGACCTCCGTAGACTACAGCGAATAGTCCGGACTGCTGAACGAATCACTGGCACTACCCTTCCTACACTTCAAGAACTGTACTCTTCCAGAGTGAGTAAAAGGGCCCGCAAAATCACTCTGGACGCCTCACACCCAGCACACTACCTGTTCGAACTGTTACCGTCTGGTCGGCGCTTCAGAGCACCGAGCACAAAAACAGCCAGACACAGGAAAAGTTTCTTTCCTCAGGCTGTCTACCTTATGAACAGTTAAATATTCCCCTACTGTGCAATAAATATGTGCAATACTTTCTCATACGCACTTGTACACAGCACCTTATATCAATATACAATGCAATACTTTCTACTTTCGCACTTGTACACAGCACCTTGTAACCTGTATATTTATAACAATCTGTACATACAACTCAACATCCAGGTTTCTTCACTAACCGCATCTGTTTAATGTTCATCATTTTTTATTATTATTATTTTATTTTTTCAGATTATTTGTGTTGTCACATGTCACTTTATGTACACTGGAAGCTTCTGTAGCCAAAACAAATTCCTTGTGTGTGTGAAGCACACTTGGCAATAAAACCGATTCTGATTCTGATATATTTATTTATGTTCTATATGTCTGTTACATATGCATCTGTTTCACTTTATTCTGAAAAGGGCTTTGATGATGCAACTTTTAAAGATGCTACAGAAGATTATTGTCATTAGTTTGTTTGTTCAATAATAATAAATAAAACAGTTTAAAAAGTATTTCCTGTCTTGCAGTGTTAGGTGTTTAATGAAGAGTTGGGCTATTGGAGCATCTGAAGGAAGCCATTTAATTACGTTTTATAGACATTAATACTATTTAAAGCTTAAATCACCAGATGTGCTCACTAATTAGTGAAGTTAAACCAGTCACTACATTCATACATGCCTCAGACTATTAAACACACCAGATTAACACATACATATTGTGTTTGTTCTCTACACAGGCTACAGGGCTGTAATCTCACTGTTCGGTCCTGTAAGAGTTTGTCTTCAGCTCTACAATCCTCAAACTGTGTCCTGAGAGAGCTGGACCTGAGTAACAATGACCTGCAGGATTCAGGAGTGAAGCTTCTCTCTGATGGACTGAAGAGTCAACACTGTAAACTGGAGACACTGAGGTCTGAGATCAAACACCTGATTGATTATTTGATTTATTGATTGATTGATTTTTTTGTTTTGTTACATCAGACAGATCACATTAACAGTGTGGTTTTTAGTAATGTGTGCTCTTCTTTCTCAGATTGGTCACATGTAAACTCACTGTTCAGTGCTGTAAGAGTTGTCTTCAGTTCTTCAATCCTCAAACTGTATCCTGAGAGAGCTGGACCTGAGTAACAATGACCTGCAAGATTCAGGAGTGAAGCTTCTCTCTGATGGACTGAAAAGTCAACACTGTAAACTGGAGACACTGAGGTAAATGATTCTCCACTCAGCAATATCACACAAACAGTTACATATTGGGTTACCATATGTGGAGCCCCTTTCAGTAGATTGGCAGAAGAAAGAATAGAGAAATCATTTGCAGGGATGTGATTTATTCATATCTACACATTGATAATGATTATATGACTATGTCTAAGCTGCATTTTCAGAATTGAAGTAACTCTTTTCCTGATGTACACCATAAGGGTGTCAAAACAGTTTGGCATCTGTTCAGTAATAGATCATAACTGGTTGTTACATACTGATGTAGTTTATCTCATATGCGCTTTGTCATTGTAGATGAGGTGAGCACGAGTAATTAAACGCTCCAACTACTTTAGAAAGCAGATAAGCGTGCACAATCACTGCTTGTTATCACAGTGATACTTGTGGATACTTGTAGGAAAAATCAAGAGAAGCAAAACAATGGAAGAATTCAGCTGAAATTTTGTAGGGTTTTTTGCAATATTTAGCCTGAATTTAATTGTGTTATCTTTCTATTTCTGAATATGTTTGGTGACTAAAATATTCTTGTAATAATATTCCTGTTTAATAAATCTGTTTTGTTTAAATGCACCAAAATACACTGCCTATATTGACTGAGAAATGGAGGAAAATCTGCATTTTCAGAATGGGCTGTACTCCATTATGCTGAGCGGCTGTATGTGCACTTATACAGCGTGCACATATAATATATATTTGAAATGGTCTAAAACGTGTTGGCCAAACTCTCTTGTGCATTAATCCAGCATTTAATAATCATTTGTGAATGAGTCTGAGACACTGAAGTAGCGTAATGACAAAAGCTTTAAACACAAGAAAATCCTATTTAAAGATGAAAAACAATTCCTTTAAATCGAAATCAGATTTGAAGACCTTTTATAGAGATTTCCCCAAATAGTTGCAGTCTTAGTTCACTTTTTGAAAACTTTAGCAGGTTGTGACTATGTCTGTGGGTGTCAACATTCAACATCACTTTCCGTGTGAACAGCCCTTAAGTCTTACCAGATGTGGAGCCCAAATGTGGGGGTGTGATTTTATTTCTATTGATATACAGTTCTACAGATGATGTTGAGTCCTGTTGAGTGTGTGTGTGTTGTGATGTGAGGGCTTGATCAATAAGGAGAGCTAATCAGGATGTGTGTGTGTGTGTGTGTGTGTGTGTTCATCACTGCTGTTGACATGAGCAGAAACAGCAGTCAGCATCTTCACAACACAAAGAGATGTGTGATTGTCCAACTGTGTGATGTGAACTCTTGCTGTGTTTGTAGATTGTCTGGCTGTATGGTGACAGAGGAAGGCTGTGGTTTTCTGTCTTCAGCTCTGACTTCAAACCCCTCACACCTGAGAGAGCTGGATCTGAGCTACAATCATCCAGGAGATTCAGGAGTCAAGCTGCTCTCTGAACAACTGGAGGATCCAAACTACACTGGACAAACTCAAGTATGTGGAGCATCACTGGCCTTGTGCTTTTCCACTGAATGGCTTTAAAAAGACACTAGAAAGCTCTTTCTGATCTTCAGTTTTCTATGAGGGTTATGGGGTGAGGAGGAAAGACAGAAGATACAGCTTGTAGAGTATTCCAGTCATGTCTATAAAGAGCAAATCATTGAGTGTGAAATGAATCTCCTCTGTAAATGTTGGAGTGTATTGGCTCAGTTGTGACATTAAGCGGGACACATGTACAGTTTCAGCATTTGAGCTGAGCAGAGAAACTTTTCCTCCATTTGTGCTGAAGAATCCTCCAATATCAGGTCAGGAATAGGGTTGGGATTGAAGATGGATTCAGATTCTGGAATCAGACACTTGGATTAATGTTCAGACTCTTGTTCTAAAATCAACATCTGGATTCCTCTTCTCTGTGCACACATGTGTATTTTTCACTTGCTAATCTCTCAGGAACTTGGGCGCTGGCGAGCAGCTTTAATAATCTGAACATAGTTTAGAGATGGACTGCAACATGTGCTCAAAGGCTGCATGTGCTGAAGAACGATGGCAAAGCTAAGTGTGATCACTGTAATAAATGAATGTTGCAGCAGGGTGTCTCCATCAACATGAGCAGTATCTGCGCTCGCTTCACCAACATCAGATTAAAAGAACGCACGTGTTAGATTCATTGTGCATCCCGGCTGGAACCAACAAGTGTTGTGTGTTTTAGCTGAAGAGTTTGGAGCGTGTAGCTGAGCAGCTCAGTGCTAGCTTTAGCTTATTAGCTGAGGGGGAAACTAAACAGCTCATTCTCTCCATCTGTGTGTGTTTACAGTCTGGATCATGGAGGAGACGCGAGGATTACAGCAGGACTGCACAAATGTAGGACTACACACACACCACACACACACACGCACGCTCTCTCTCTCACACACACACACGCTCTCACACACACACTTTCTCACACACACACACACACTCACTTACTCACTCACACATACACGCACACACACACTCACTTACTCACTCACTCGCACGCACACACATACTCAAACACACACATGTACAGACACACAGGAACACACACACACACACACACACACACACAGAGACCCTCACTCACTCACTCACTCACACACACACACATTCACTCTCTCACTCACACACACACACAGCTGTGGTTATAAATGTGTGTGTTCTTGTGTTCAGATGTCTGTTTCCTCACACTGGATCCAAACACAGCACACACTCGTCTCATTCTGTCTAAGGAGAATAGAGAGGTGAAGCGTGTGTTAAAGGATCAGCCATATCCTGATCATCCAGACAGATTTGATGTTCATCTTCAGGTGTTGTGCAGAGAGAGTGTGTGTGGACGCTGTTACTGGGAGACTGACTGGAGTGGAGATGTTGGTGTGTGGATATCAGTGTCATATAAGAGCATCAGGAGGAAGGGACGAGGTGTTGAGTCTTGGTTTGGATCTAATGCTCAGTCCTGGAGTTTGATCTTCTCTTCCTCCAGTTTCTCATTCTGGCACAATAACACACACACTGATCTCCCAGTAGAGCCACTCAGCAGGAGAATAGGAGTGTTTGTGGATCACAGTGCAGGAACTCTGATCTTCTACAACATCTGTAGAGACACAATGAGCCTCATCCACTCAGTCCAGACCACATTCACTGAGCCGCTCTGGCCTGGGTTTTGGGTTTATTCTGGATCATCAGTGAAACTGAGCTGAAGACTGAGAGATTTACCCAGAATCCTCTGCAGGAGCAGTCAGCAGCAGCTGTGTGTGGTGTGGTGTGTGTGTGTGTGGTGTGGGTGTGTGTGTGTGTGTGTGCGTGTGTGAGTGTGTGTGTGTTATGTGTAATCCACCTATGCAGTTTCCGGAATTACAAATGCAAGTGTTAATATGTTTATATGAACATCTGATGAGTCGAAGAATAAAATAGGGTTGTCATAAAGTAAATCAGACTAAATTTTGGGTACTAAAACTACATAACAACAAATCTTAGTTGGCTGAATATTTAGCAGCTTGTACAGTTAAATACAATAACTAAATGTAGTTAGTAAAATAAGTTACTAATGTATTCAAGTAAATTACTCTTAAAGTCTGTTGGTGTATGGCTTTCATTATTTACATTTAAATTACTCTCTGACTCCTTGTACTTTGTACTTCCTTTACCATATACTGTAATACAGTAAAAGTAATCTATTTGTCTTTTCATAAGAAATCAAAAGAAAGACATTGAAACATCTGGGGAGTTGACACAGTAACTGAGCTAAATAAGTTAACCTCTGCTACCATCTACTGGTTATAAATGGCAAGTCCATGTTATTTTCATTCTTTAAGTCTTTAATTTCTGCCATGACATACATTTTGGTACTTTGTTTTTCAGTAAATGTATTAAATGTCTGTAATATTCTCCAATTGTGTAGTAGTGTTTTCTTTAAGTATGGTTTAAAAAGGGATGTAAAACATGGTCATGCAAAATATGGCATTAATATATGTTTTTTAAGTACCAATAAACAGCCAATCTGCTAGTATTATGCATGTCAACAAGCAACTAGTTAATATTAAGATTCAGTCAGTAAACTGAAGTATAATCGAAAGTGTTTAGGTAAACACTGGAGCTTTGCCAAAGTTTTAGCTTAAGTTATTTATTGTAAAATAAACAGTATATAATCCCTTTAAGAAATAAAACTGCAAGTGACTTAAACATGGATTAAAATGTCCACTTCTTCCAAATTATGACTTTTAAAGTGTGTGTTAAACTGTTTGTTTCAGTATTACCTGTTCCTCCAGTCTTTGATAGTTGTTTCAGGAATGTTTCTCTCCCTCAGTAAAATTATTAATTCATCCATCCTACAATGATAGTTTTAATAGGAAACATGGTGAGGCTAAAGGCCAATATAAAGCCTAGAGAGTATATAAGCCAGAAAACAAAATGCATGTACTTTTTTGGTTAGTACACTGTACATAACAAAGCAAGCTTTGAATCTAAACCTAATTTTACTCCCTTTTGGTGCAATGATAGTAAACTACCCTACTTAATTGTCCATAAAAGCAACAGGACTATGGACTACCATTCGAGTAAACCGCATGAGCACGCGCCAAACTTTCGAATTTTACACTCGCCAAAGGCTTCTATTATAACACATTTACTGTAACACTTCATATCATAAATAATTATCATACCAAAAAGTAAATTTGACCATACCTTGCCGTCGCAGAAACTTCACCTGCTGGCGACAGGAACTCCCTTAGCGTAATATGAAATGTCGTGAAAAAGTGTCGAAATTCAAAAGAATAAAGTTAGAAATCTGATAATCTTAATAACTCAGAATTCTGACTTTATAACTCAAAATTGCGACTTAATAACTCTGAGTTCTGACTTTATAACTCCGAATTCTGACTTAATAACTCAGAATTCTGACTTAAATTATTTTTTTTTTTACTTTTTTATTTTTTCAATTAATTTTTTTTTAATTCAGTGGCGGGAACGGGCTTCCATAATAATATTAATCTAATTATAAATCATAGTAAAGTTATAAACCTTATTTAATATTTTTAAACGTTAGCAGGACGATTTTAATTTGTAAATGAGATGGCTAAAAAAGACATGTAAAAGACATAGAGGCTCGACTTTAAATTATGTGCAGCTAAGCGCCCTCTACAGGAGAACTATTTAAAAGGCGCTTAAAAAGAATTGCCGCCCAAATAAAGTTTCCTTAACGGCAGAAAAGCCAATTTGTACACCGTGAAGATCCAAATGAACAAACCGTGTAAGAAAAGGTACGTATGAAGTTATTGACCTAATGTTTCTTGTGATTTGACTGTGTTATTGTTTCAAGTAGGCCTAATGGATTGTGATCAGCTCGCATCAACATCGATCCATTTAACTCAGCCTATATGGTAGTCAGTTGTTGTAAACTAGATTTTAAAAAGCATAAATATTTTGTTTTTAAGTACAGAAAGAGATATAGGCAAAACATTCTATTTAATCACCATCTGTCATGAAACATGTATAAAACTTCAAGTAGCTTTACATTATTTAATAATGTATCTTTAGATTGGGTATTTACATGCTTAATAATCATTTTTAGACTGAGTGTGTATGAGTGTGGATATATATATATATATATATATATATATATATATATATATATATATATTTATATATATATATATATAAATAATTAATTATTATTATTTAAAATAAAAATGATTACATTATATTAAAATATTATTATTGATAATTATATCCAGTTCCTTTAAAACTTTGCTTAAATATAAAACCAAAAAGTAAATAACTGCTTGGTCTGACAAGTTTTCAGGACATTTCAGCACAACACTGTTTAACTAACTGCCCGATGGCCTTAAACGTTTTGCCACCTTCTAAAATGATTTTTATATTTATAGATGTCACAGTACAACACCTGTAAAAACACAACCTAGGAAGCGTGAAGGGTGAAGGTAAGCCTATCTGTTACCTCTTTAAACTGCTAACTTCATACAGTATAATTATATAAATGTTAACACTGTATACAAAAGATGAAATATAACTGTCCCCTGTTTTACTTCTAGTGAATACAACGAAACCAATAAAGCAAGAAATACTGATGTGGCAGAACAAGGCAGAAGTGTTACAAAATAAAGTTCATGAGCTGGAAGCCTTGAACAGTGAACTTCGCCAGCAAGTAGTGGAGCTTTCAATGCAGCAGCAAAGTAAGAGCTGAACTATTGTTTTGAATAATGTATGAGTTAATACAGACACTGTGTATATTAGTTTGTAGAGATTAGACTGGTTGTTTGTGGTTTTTATTCTTCAAGTGTATTTTAAGCACTGTTTCTAATAGTATATTGCAAAAAAACTGAATAGAAATTTGGATATTGATTTTGTATGATTTTACATTCAGATGATCTGATTCCTGTTTGGATTCATATATATACGATTTTGTTTAGTTTTGTCTGATTTTGTCTACTTTTGTCTAGTTTAGTTTTGTCTACGTTTGTTTAGTTTTGTCTAGATTTGTTTAGTTTTGTCTAGTTTTGTCCAAATTTGTCTCCTTTTGTCTGATTTTGTCTAGTTTTTTTGTCTAGTTTTGTTTGTCTGATTTGTCTACTTTTGTTTTGTCAGATTCTGTCTACTTTTGTCTAGTTTTGTTTTGTCTGATTTTGTCTACTTTTGTCTAGTTTTGTTTTGTCAGATTTTGTCTACTTTTGTTTTGTCTGATTTTGTCTACTTTTGTCTACTTTTGATTTGTCTGATTTTGTCTACTTTTGTCTAGTTTTGTTTAGTTTTGACTTGTTTTGTTTAGTTTTGTCTGATTTTGTCTATTTTTGTTTAGTTTTGTTTTGTCTAGGTTTGTTTAGTTTTGTCTGATTTTGTCTACTTTTGTGTAGTTTTGTTTAGTTTTTTGTCTGATTTTGTCTATTTTTGTTTAGTTTTGTTTTGTCTACTTTTGTCTAGTTTTGTCTGGTTTTGTCTAGTTTTGTCTAATTTCGTTTTGTCTGATTTTGTCTATTTTGTCTAGTTTTGTTTAGTTTTGTCCGATTTTGTCTAGTTTTGTCTAAATTCTTTTTGTCTGATTTTGTCTACTTTTGTCTAGTTCTGTCTGATTTTGTCTACTTTTGTCTATTTTTGTTTTGTCTAGTTTTTTGTCTGATTTTGTCTACTTCTGTCTAGTTTGTTTTGTCTGATTTTGTCTACTTTTGTCTAGTTTTGTTTATTTTTGTCTCATTTTGTTTAGTTTTGTCTGATTTTGTCTATTTTTGTTTAGTTTGTCCGATTTTGTCTACTTTTGTCTGGTTTTGTTTAGTTTTGTCCGATTTTGTCTAGTTTTGTCTAATTTCTTTTTGTCTTTTTTTTGTTTTGTTTTTTTTTTTGTCTGTTTTTGTCTGCTTTTGTCTGATTTTGTCTAGTTTTTTGACTTATTTTGTCTAATTTTGTTTAATTTTGTCTGATTTTGTCTAATTTGTCTAATTTCTTTTTGTCTGATTTTGTCTACTTTTGTCTAGTTTTGTCTGATTTTGTCTACTTTTGTCAAATTTTTTGTCTAGTTTCGTTTGTTTGATTTTTCTACTTTTGTCTAGTTTTGTTTTGTCAGATTTTGTCTACTTTTGTTTTGTCTGATTTTGTCTAGATGTGTTTTGTCTGATGTTGTCTACTTTTGTTTTGTCAGATTTTGTCTATTTTTGTCTAGTTTTGTTTTGTCAGATTTTGTGTACTTTTGTTTTGTCTGATTTTGTCTACTTTTGTCTAGTTTTGTCTAGTTTTGTTTTGTCTAGGTTTGTTTAGTTTTGTCTAGATTTGTTTAGTTTTGTCTAGTTTTATCCGATTTTGTCTACTTTTGTTTAGTTTTGTCTAATTTCGTTTTGTCTGATTTTGTCTATTTTTGTCTAGCTTTGTTTTGTCTACTTTTGTCTAGTTTTGTTGTGTCTGTTTTTGTCAACTTTTGTTTGATTTAGTCTAATCTTTTGTCTAATTTTGTCTACTTTTTTCAGATTTTGTCTACTTTTGTCTATTTTTTTGTTTTGTCAGATTTTTTCTACTTTTATCTACTTTTGTTTTGTCTGATTTTGTCTACTTTTGTCTGATTTTGTCTAGTTTTTTGTCTGATTTTGTCTATTTTTGTTTAGTTTTTCTCATTTTGTTTAGTTTTGTCTATTTTTGTTTAGTTTTGTCTCCTTTTGTTTAGTTTTGTCTAGTTTGTTTTGTCTAGTTTTGTCCTGATTTTGTCTATTTTTTGTCTACTTTTGTTTTGTCAGATTTTATCTACTTTTTTCTTGTTTTGTTTTGTCTGATTTTGTCTTTTTGGTCTAATTATGTTTTGTCTGATTTTGTCTACTTTTGTTTTGGCTGATTTTGTCTACGTTTGTTTTGTTTTGTCTGATTTTGTCTCCTTTGTTTTGTCTGATTTTGTCTACTTTTGTTTTGTCCGATTTGGTCTACTTTTGTCGTATTTTGTCTAGCTTTTTTGTCTTTTTTTGTCTACTTTTGTTTTTTCTGATTTTGTCTACTTTTGTTTTGTCTGATTTGTCTACGTTTGTTTTGTTTTGTCTGATTTTGTCTATGTTTGTTTTGTCTGATTTTGTCTACTTTTGTCTAGTTTTGTTTGTGCGATTTGTTTCTACTTTTGTCTGATTTTGTCTACTTTTGTTTTGTCTGATTTTGTCTACTTTTGTCTAGCTTTTTTGTCTGATTTTGTCAAGTTTTGTCTAGTTTTGTGTAGTTTTATTTTGTCCAATTTTGTATAGTTTTGCCTAGTTTAGTTTTGCCTGATTTTGTCAGGTTTTGTCTAGTTTTGTTTTATCTGATTTTGTCCACTCTGTATAAAATTATATCCTTTATTTGTTATCACAACATATTTTTTTGTCAAGTCAACTAGCTTCACTAAAGTTGTTGAGATAACAAAGGGTTGTTAGTTTAGGTTGATTAAAATAATAGCATGGTGATAACATACTGATTTAAAGGGCACCTATGGTGAAAAATCTACTTTTCAAGCTGTTTGCACAGACATGTGTGTAGATATAGTGTATAGACCGTCATATTGAGGTAATATAAACACACCCAGTCCTTTTTTTTTTTTTTTTCAAATTTAACATTATAAAAATGGTGGACCAATTGGAGCAGTTTTCAGATCGACTGCAACTTGACGTAGGAGTGCGGTCCCCCCGACCACTGACTTGATTGACAGCTGTGCGTATTAACATGTCCCGGTAGTCACGTGTATAATCATATCAACAAGACCAGACGTGCAAGCAACCGGGAATAAAAGGTCTGTTCAGTTCGCTAGGATCATCAATGATCATCAAATGTGATCAAGAGTGAGTTTTACAAGTTTAAAATGTTTTTAAAACATTGCATGTGTGTAATAAATTACAGCAATTTAGCTTAGCTTTACTTCATCAGCACAGCTGTGTGTCAGAACAATTATAAAAGAAGACGCTTCAATCCCAGTTTTGTGGGCTTTAAATCAGGTTTATTTTGTACATTAACATAACATTTTACATTTACATTTAATCATTTAGCAGACGCTTTTATCCAAAGCGACTTACAAATGAGGAAAAGGAAGCAATTTACACAACTATAAGAGCAGCAGTAAACAAGTGCTATAGACAAGTATCTGGTGTGTAAAGTCTAAGAGGCTAAGCATTAGTAAATTTATTTTATTT
This sequence comes from Danio aesculapii, assembly GCF_903798145.1. Classification (NCBI taxonomy): domain Eukaryota; kingdom Metazoa; phylum Chordata; class Actinopteri; order Cypriniformes; family Danionidae; genus Danio; species Danio aesculapii. The sequence goes on along the minus strand of NC_079438.1, from coordinate 29,491,092 downwards.
TATTTTTATTTATTTTTTTGAGAGAGAGAGAGTACAGTTAGTGGTATAGCCAGAGAGGCAGTTAAGATTAGGAAGGAAATTGGAGACTAAACAGTTGAGTTTTTAGTCGTTTCTTGAAGACAGCAAGTGACTCTGCTGTTCTGATGTAGTTAGGGAGTTCATTCCACCAACTGGGCAGATTGAATGTGAGAGTTCGGGAAAGTGATTTCTTCCCTTTTAGGGATGGAACAACGAGGCGATGTTCATTCACAGAACGCAAGTTTCTGGAGGGCACATAAATCTGCAGAAGTGAGAGCAGATACGAAGGAGCAAAGCCAGAGGTCGCTTAGTAAGCAAACATCAGAGCTTTGAATTTGATGCGAGCAGCAACTGGCAGCCAGTGCAAACGGGTGAGTAGCGGAGTGACATGTGCTTCTTTTGGGTTCATCAAAGACCACTCGTGCTGCTGCGTTCTGAAGCAGCTGAAGAGGTTTGATAGAATTAGCTGGAAGCCCGGCTAGTAGAGAGTTGCAATAGTCCAGTTTGGAGAGAACAAGAGCTTGAACAATGAGTTGAGCTGTATGTTCAGATAGGAAGAGTCGGACCTTTCTGATGTTATAAAGTGCGAATCTGCAAGATCGAGCAGTTCTAGAAATGTGGTCAGAGAAGTTTAGTTGGTCATAAATCGTTACTCCAAGGCTTTTACCATTTTGGATGCAGTAATGGTTGCCCCATCCATCTGGATTGAAAAGTTATGGTGTAGAGTCGGGTTGGCAGAAACTTCAAGCATTTCCGTTTTCGCGAGGTTAAACTGAAGATGATGATCTTTCATCAAGTGTGAAATGTCTGACAGGCAGGCTGAAATGCGAGCTGGAACCGAGGGATCATCAGGGTGAGGTGTAATATTTTAAATATTTCTTATCAAAAGATTTTAAATATTGAGTAAAAACAAGCAAGCTTTACTTATATGCATACATTTTTTTCCAAAATAACCTTTAAAAAAAAATAAAAATAAAACAATTCGAACAAATGTTTTAAAAACTATAATAAACGTCGATGGTCGATGTCCATGGAGCACGTTTACACACTTTTCAGGATTTTTAGTTTTTCGCCAAATTCTCTCAGCAGCCCGAAGTTTTGAGCGATGCTCACAGAGAACATCAGAGAGCCAGGGTGCAAGAGGACTGGCACGGGCTGGCCTGGATGTAAGAGGACATAGTCTGTCTAGACATGATGCTAGCGTGGAGCAGAGTGTATCAGTGGCGCTGTTCGTATCAAGTGCAGAGAGTTTGCAAGATGGAGGAAGAGAGTTTGAAAGAATGGTGGATAGTCTATTGGGTGAGAGAAAGCGTAGGTTTCTGCGAAAGGCAACCAGAGTTTAGAGGGCACTCTAGAGGGCACATATGTGTACGTGTATGTTTTTGCAACTATTTTCGTTAAGATGACACTCAATTTTGCCATAACATGCTTCGAAGCACGAAGAGGGTGCAAGTAAGTTACCTTCCACGTAAACACCGGGCTCTCTTAAAAGAATGACCAGGCTGGAATTCGACTCACACATGCAAAGCACAACAGATTAGCAGTCCATCGCCTTAACCACTCAGCCACCTCGCCGCGCATATAGGTGCTCTCCTAATGGAGGCTGGACTATGGCATATACGTATGTTTTTGCAGCTATTTTCGCTAAGTATTACATACAATTTTGCCATAAACATCCTTTAAGACGCTGAGAGGTGCAAGTAAGAAACCTTAGACAGAAGCAGTTGCCTCTCTCAAAACAGTGAAACTGTGAGGATGGGATTTAAACCAGAACTTGCAGAGTACAACATACTAACCTAAGCACTCGGCCACCTCATCACGTGTAAGCACAGCATTGTGCTAGAGAAAGGATTAACTTTTGGGACTCGAATGGATGTTCTTACAGAAAAGATGAAGATAAAGGTTGTCATAAGGAGCTTTATCAGTAGCTCTGATCAGTGCCCCAGAGTTAAGGCTGATTTATACCTCGGCGTCAAGCTCACGCGTATGCTACGGCGCAGCCTACACGTAGTTGCATAGCACCTCGCTGTGGCCGTCGGCGACATTGACGCGCACCTCTCAAAAAATGTAGCGCTTACGCGTAGCTCTGAGATTGGTCGACTTGGTAGCGCTGACGAGTGTGGGCGGAGGTGAGAGCCTCACGAGCGTGAAGTGTGGAGTCCCATGAAAAAAAAAAGTGTGGAGTCCCATGAAGGAGCTCCGCATGGAGACTGTTGTTTTGTGTTTACCTTTTGATTAAAGTTGTTGCACGTCCACTGGTTCCTGCCTCAAAATGAGCGAATTTGAGCCACATGCACATTAAGGAAACGTTCAGAAAAAAACAAAACACCAGCGAAGAAACTCAACACAGAGAAACATAAACACCTACTGCCAGCTAGCTTTTCGGAAGTGTATTGCAGAGCAACAGAAACAGTGCGCAGAAGTATAAGTGCACGGCTACGCGCAAGGCTTGCGCCGTGGATCACGCTGATCACTTGACACAGAAGTATAAACCAGGCTTTATTGTTCAACATTAACTGCAACATGTTTCTTCTGGTTTTGTTGGAGAGAAACTAGACAGAATGCCTGAGTCTAAAAACGGCAGCATAGCTGACCCTGGATTTCTGTCAAAATATGGTTTCAGTGCCCTTGCATTGTTCATTACCTTACCCCAGTCCCTGTACAGCCCAATAAATACATCCCAATCTCAACCATTTTCTCTGCCGTTCAGCGTTGTGACTCCGCTCCCTTTACCAGATTACCCACAATTCTCTTCTCCCAGATTCACATAAGTAGTGTATACTTTTCTTTAAGTAAAAATGAAACAATGTATAAGTAATTATTTTTGGACAAATCAATAACCTGTTCTGCGGGCACAGCATGCACTCATTGGTGCCAGAAGGCTGATTGCTGGCAGTTTAAAGTTTGATGCCACCTTGTCGTTGCATGTCCAGATTGGTACACAGAAGAGTTCGTAGCTGTTATAGCTATACTTTCGCAGAGGCAATATCGTAGCCTATGAGGTCTATCCGAGGCGTGATCATTGCTGGTTGAAAACTTTACCCAGTACCTTGCTGAGATGACTTGAAATACAGTCAGCTCTGGCAATTTTTGTCAGCCTCTTAGTAGGCTTAATGTTCTGTTGAAAAGGATAGCTGTGCTTCTGTTTCTTTAACATGTTGCAACTTTCGTGTAGCTCCTAAACATGCAGCAGGCTGGATTAACCTGTACCATAACATTCTTCAGAATGCAAGCAGAGTGCGTGTAAGAAACCTTCCATGGAAGCACCAGGCTCTCTAAAACACTAAAGCAATTGAACGACGAGAATGGGATTTGAACTTACACAGGCGGAGCACAATGGATTAGCGGTCCATCCCTGCCGGAGGCTGGATTAACTTTTACCATAACATCCTTCAAATCGCTAAGAGGGTGCGAGTAAAACACCTTCCACGGAAGCACCGGGCTCTCTCAAAAACCAGAGCATTTGAGCGACGAGGATGGGATTCGAACCCACGCGTGCAGAGCACAATGGATTAGCAGTCCATCGCCTTAACCACTCGGCCACCTCGTCACATATGTTTCCACTTTACTGATGGAAGCTGGACTGTGGCACATATGTGTACGTGTATGTTTTTGCAACTATTTTCGGTAAGATCACACTCAATTTTGCCATAACATGCTTCAAAGCACGAAAATTACCTTCCACGTAAACACCGGGCTCTCTTAAACGAACGACCAGGCTGGAATTCGACTCACACATGCAAAGCACAACGGATTAGCAGTCCATCGCCTTAACCACTCAGCCACCTCGCTGCGCACATAGGTGCTCTCCTAATGGAGGCTGGACTATGGCATATACGTATGTTTTTGCAGCTATTTTCGCTAAATATTACATACAATTTTGCCAAAAACATCCTTTAAGACGCTGAGAGGTGCAAGTAGGAAACCTTAGACAGAAGCAGTTGCCTCTCTCAAAACAGTGAAACCATGAGGATGGGATTTAAACCAGAACTTGCAGAGTACAACATACTAACCTAAGCACTCGGCCACCTCGTCACGTGTAAGCACAGCATTGTGCTAGAGAAAGGATTAACTTTTGGGACTCGAATGGATGTTCTTACAGAAAAGAAGATAAAGGTTGTCATAAGGAGCTTTATCAGTAGCTCTGATTAGTGCCCCAGAGTTAAGGCTGATTTATACCTCGGCGTCAAGCTCACGCGTATGCCACGGCGCAGCCTACATGTGGTTGCATAGCACCTCGCTGTGGCCATCAGCGACATTGACGTGCACCTCTCAAAAAATGTAATGCGTACGCGTAGCTCTGAGATTGGTCGACTTGGTAGCGCTGACGAGTGTGGGCGGAGGTGAGAGCCACACGAGCGTGAAGCAGCGGGTGTTTACAAGTGTGGAGTCCCATGGAGGAGCTCCGGATGGAGACTGTTGCTTTGTGTTTACCTTTTAATTAAAATTGTTGCACGTCCACTGGTTCCTGCCTCAAAATGAGTGAATTTGAGCCACTTGCACATTAAGGAAGCGTTCAGAAAAAAACAAAACACCAGCGAAGAAACTCAACACAGAGAAACATAAACACCTACTGCCAGCTAGCGTTTCGGAAGTGTATTGCAGAGCAACAGAAACAGTGCGCAGAAGTATAAGTGCACGGCTACGCGCAAGGCTTGCGCAGTGGATCACGCTGATCACTTGACACAGAAGTATAAACCAGGCTTCATGGTTCAACATTAACTGCAACATGTTTCTTCTGGTTTTGTTGGAGAGAAACTAGACAGAATGCCTGAGTCTAAAAACGGCAGCATAGCTGACCTTGGATTTCTGTCAAAATATGGTTTCAGTGCCCTTGCATTGTTCATTACCTTACCCCAGTCCCTGTACAGCCCAATAAATACATCCCAATCTCAACCCTTTTCTCTGCCGTTCAGCGTTGTGACTCCGCCCCCTTTAGCAGATTACCCACAATTCTCTTCTCCCAGATTCACGTAAGTAGTGTATACTTTTCTTTAAGTAAAAATGAAACAATGTATAGGTAATTATTTTTGGACAAATCAATAACCTGTTCTGCTGACACCGCATATGCACTCATTGGTGCCAGAGGGCTGATTGCTGGCAGTTTAAAGTTTGATGCCACCTTGTCATTGCATGTCCAGATTGGTACACAGAACAGTTCGTAGCTGTTATAGTTATTCGTTTGCAGAGGCAATATCATAACCGATGAGGTCTATCTGAGGCTTGATCATTGCTGGTTGAAAACTTTACCCAATACCTCGCTGAGATGACTTGAAATACAGTCAGCTCTGGCAGTTTTTGTCAGCCTCTTAGTAGGCTTAATGTTCTGTTGAAAAGGAAAGCTGTGTTTCTGTCTCTTTAACATGTTGCAACTTTTGTTGAGCTCCTAAACATGCAGCAGGCTGGATTAACCAGGGTTAAGAGGGTGCGAGTAAAACACCTTCCACGGAAGCACCGGGCTCTCTCAAACACCAGAAAAAATGAGCGACGAGGATGGGATTCAAACCCACACATGCAGTGCACAACGGACTAGAAGTGCATCACCTTAACTACTCGGCCACCTCATCATGTGTGCATCTACTTCTTTCATGGAGGCTGGACTGCGGCACATATTTGTATATGTATGTTTCTGCAATTATGTTCGGTAAGATGACTTTCAATTTTGCCATAACATGTTTCGAAACACGAAGATGGTGTGAGTAAGATAAGTTCCCGGAAGCACCGGGCTCTCTTAAATGAACAACAAGGATGGAATTCGAACCCACGCATCCAGAGAACAATGGAGTAGCAGTCCATCGCCTTAACCACTCGGCCACCTCGTCATGCATTTGGCCACTTTCCAGATGGGGGATGGACTATGGCACATAAGCATGTATTTGCAGCTATTTTCTGTACAGACGACATTACATTTTGCAGGAACATCCTTCAAATCTATTGCGCTCAGAGCTGCTTTCATGCCTGTGCAGTTCGAACATATCTTTGTCGCTAGAGCTCAAAGTTCACCATAGAGGTGAAAAGGAAGTTCCCTGACCGGGAATCAAAACCGGGCCGCGGCGGTGAGAGCGCCGAACGCTAACCACTAGACCACCAGGGAAGGCTGGCAGAATTTTGCCCTCAAGCCTAACTGTGGGCCTCCACGCAAGTATGCTGCAGCTGCTCTGTTAAAAATAAATCTAATGCTTGTAACCTCCTCCTGGCGAGGAGAAAGTCTCAGACCCTGGATCACAGTTCTTCTAGGGAGGGACTGTCACATGCTCTGTGAGAGCATCCTATCGACACCACAACTTGCCATAATAACAAAGCACAGCATGTGTTGAATGAACTCCGTGTTGACAGAGCCGTGTCCTTATTACAAGCAACAAGCTAACGATGACAAACTAAGCTGAGAGGGCCAGTGGCGCAATGGATAATGTGTCTGACTACGGATCAGAAGATTCTAGGTTCGACTCCTGGCTGGCTTGCTTTGGTCTTTTTGCTTTGCTGTCAGTCAGTGCACTGCGGTCGCCTTTCCCCATCCACACAACCTCTTGCCATAAAAACAAAGCAGACTGTGGTGACGGAACTCCAGGTTGACAGAGCCTTGTCCTTGTTTCAAACAATGTTCTAACAAGGTGCTGAACAGAGTGCCAGTGGCACAAAGGATAACGCTTATGACTATGGATGAGAAGATTCTAGCTTACGGAAACCATGAGACTATATGAGATCAGAAAGAACTGAAGTTTGTGCAGACTGGCCCTCACAAGTGATATCTCCCATATGGTCTAGCGGTCAGGATTCCTGGTTTTCACCCAGCGGCCCGGCTTGGACTCCCAGTATAGGAAGGCTTGAGCGTTTTTGCTTCTGCCCTTTTTGGCCAGCAGTCGGACTGTAGCAACCTTAAGAGGGTGGGCTTGTGGAAAGCTCTCCTAAGCCTTCGATAGCTCAGTTGGTAGAGCGGAGGACTGTAGGTGGGTTGTTGGCAATCCTTAGGTCGCTGGTTCGACTCCGGCTCGAAGGAGATCTTTTGCGCTCAGAGCTGCTTTCATACCTGTGCAGTTCGAAAATATCTTTGTCGCTAGAGCTCAAAGTTCACCATAGAGGTGAAAAGGAAGTTCCCTGACCTGGAATCGAACCCGTGCCGCGGCGGTGAGAGCGCCGAATCCTAACCACTAGACAACCAGGGAAGGATGGTAGAATTTTGCCCTCAAGCCTAACTGTGGGCCTCCACGCAAGTATGCTGCAGCTGCTCTGTTAAAAATAAATCTAATGCTTGTAACCTCCTCCTGGCGAGGAGAAAGTCTCAGACCCTGGATCACAGTTCTTCTAGGGAGGGACTGTCACATGCTCTGTGAGAGCATACTATCGACACCACAACTTGCCATAATAACAAAGCACAGCATGTGTTGAATGAACTCCGTGTTGACAGAGCCGTGTCCTTATTACAAGCAACAAGCTAACGATGACAAACTAAGCAGACAGCAACCTTAAGAGGGTGGGCTTGTGGAAAGCTCTCGTAAGCCTTCGGTAGACCACCAGGGAAGGCTGGCAGAATTTTGCCCTCAAGCCTAACTGTGGGCCTCCACGCAAGTATGCTGCAGCTGCTCTGTTAAAAATAAATCTAATGCTTGTAACCTCCTCCTGGCGAGGAGAAAGTCTCATACCCTGGATCACAGTTCTTCTAGGGAGGGACTGTCACATGCTCTGTGAGAGCATACTATAGACACCACAACTTACCATAATAACAAAGCACAGCATGTGTTGAATGAACTCCGTGTTGACAGAGCCGTGTCCTTATTACAAGCAACAAGCTAACGATGACAAGCTAAGCTGAGAGGGCCAGTGGCGCAATGGATAACGCGTCTGACTACGGATCAGAAGATTCTAGGTTCGACTCCTGGCTGGCTCGCTTTGGTGTTTTTGCTTTGCTGTCAGTCAGTGCACTACGGTCGCCTTTCCCCCCGCTGGAGCTGTTCAGTTCCACTCCGGAGTGAATCGAGTTTCTGGGGCCGCCAGCACAGAGCCCGTGGGGTGCTCCCCTGGTTTCAAAGGGTGTCCCAACTGCTGATTTTTCTTAACGTCTACTACAGCTACACCAACCGTAAACCCAGCCAACTTTTTGCAAAAGTCCCTACCACTTTGAAGTCACCCAGCCAACTTGCAGCGTAATCTCTTCCTCTTGTAAGTCTCTGAGCTGCAGCAATACCTAAGTGCTCTGATAAAACATGCATAAAATAAACTATGGCTTTTACCCTCCTCTTGGAGAGGAGAGAGTCTCCGACCCTGGATCTCAGGTCTTCTATGGAGGGACTGTCAGGAATCCTGTAAGAGCATCCCATCCACACAACCTCTTGCCATAAAAACAAAGCAGACTGTGTGGTGACGGAACTCCAGGTTGACAGAGCCTTGTCCTTGTTTCAAACAATGTTCTAACAAGGTGCTGAACAGAGTGCCAGTGGCACAAAGGATAACGCTTATGACTATGGATGAGAAGATTCTAGCTTACGGAAACCATGAGACTATATGAGATCAGAAAGAACTGAAGTTTGTGCAGACTGGCCCTCACAAGTGATATCTCCCATATGGTCTAGCGGTCAGGATTCCTGGTTTTCACCCAGTGGCCCGGCTTGGAATCCCGGTATAGGAAGCCTTGAGCGTTTTTGCTTCTGCCCTTTTTGGCCAGCAGTCGGACTGTAGCAACCTTAAGAGGGTCGGCTTGTGGAAAGCTCTCATAAGCCTTCGATAGCTCAGTTGGTAGAGCGGAGGACTGTAGGTGGGTTGTTGGCAATCCTTAGGTCGCTGGTTCGACTCCGGTTCGAAGGAGATCTTTTGCGCTCAGAGCTGCTTTCATACCTGTGCAGTTCGAAAATATCTTTGTCGCTACAGCTCAAAGTTCACCATAGAGGTGAAAAGGAAGTTCCCTGACCGGGAATCGAACCCGGGCCGCGGCGGTGAGAGCGCCGAATCCTAACCACTAAACCACCAGGGAAGGCTGGCAGAATTTTGCCCTCAAGCCTAACTGTGGGCCTCCACGCAAGTATGCCGCAGCTGCTCTGTCAAAAATAAATCTAATGCTTGTAACCTCCTCCTGGCGAGGAGAATGTCTCAGACCCTGGATCACAGTTCTTCTAGGGAGGGACTGTCACATGCTCTGTGAGAGCATACTATCGACACCACAACTTGCCATAATAACAAAGCACAGCATGTTTTGAATGAACTCCGTGTTGACAGAGCCGTGTCCTTATTACAAGCAACAAGCTAACGTTGACTAACTAAGCAGACAGCAACCTTAAGAGGGTGGGCTTGTGGAAAGCTCTCGTAAGCCTTCGGTAGACCACCAGGGAAGGCTGGCAGAATTTTGCCCTCAAGCCTAACTGTGGGCCTCCACGCAAGTATGCCGCAGCTGCTCTGTTAAAAATAAATCTAATGCTTGTAACCTCCTCCTGGCGAGGAGAATGTCTCAGACCCTGGATCACAGTTCTTCTAGGGAGGGACTGTCACATGCTCTGTGAGAGCATACTATAGACACCACAACTTACCATAATAACAAAGCACAGCATGTGTTGAATGAACTCCGTGTTGACAGAGCCGTGTCCTTATTACAAGCAACAAGCTAACGATGACAAACTAAGCTGAGAGGGCCAGTGGCGCAATGGATAACGCGTCTGACTACGGATCAGAAGATTCTAGGTTCGACTCCTGGCTGGCTCGCTTTGGTATTTTTGCTTTGCTGTCAGTCAGTGCACTGCGGTCGCCTTTCCCCCCGCTGGAGCTGTTCAGTTCCACTCTGGAGTGAATCGAGTTTCTGGGGCCGCCAGCACAGAGCCCGTGGGGTGCTCCCCTGGTTTCAAAGGCTGTCCCAACTGCTGATTTTTCTTAACGTCTACTACAGCTACACCAACCGTAAACCCAGCCAACTTTTTGCAAAAGTCCCTACCACTTTGAAGTCACCCAGCCAACTTGCAGCGTAATCTCTTCCTCTTGTAAGTCTCTGAGCTGCAGCAATACCTAAGTGCTCTGATAAAACATGCATAAAATAAACTATGGCTTTTAACCTCCTCTTGGAGAGGAGAGAGTCTCCGACCCTGGATCTCAGGTCTTCTATGGAGGGACTGTCAGGAATCCTGTAAGAGCATCCCATCCACACAACCTCTTGCCATAAAAACAAAGCAGACTGTGTGGTGACGGAACTCCAGGTTGACAGAGCCTTGTCCTTGTTTCAAACAATGTTCTAACAAGGTGCTGAACAGAGTGCCAGTGGCACAAAGGATAACGCTTATGACTATGGATGAGAAGATTCTAGCTTACGGAAACCATGAGACTATATGAGATCAGAAAGAAGTGAAGTTTGTGCAGACTGGCCCTCACAAGTGATATCTCCCATATGGTCTAGCGGTCAGGATTCCTGGTTTTCACCCAGCGGCCCGGCTTGGACTCCCGGTATAGGAAGGCTTGAGCGTTTTTGCTTCTGCCCTTTTTGGCCAGCAGTCGGACTGTAGCAACCTTAAGAGGGTCGGCTTGTGGAAAGCTCTCATAAGCCTTCGATAGCTCAGTTGGTAGAGCGGAGGACTGTAGGTGGGTTGTTGGCAATCCTTAGGTCGCTGGTTCGACTCCGGCTCGAAGGAGATCTTTTGCGCTCAGAGCTGCTTTCATACCTGTGCAGTTCGAAAATATCTTGGTCGCTAGAGCTCAAAGTTCACCATAGAGGTGAAAAGGAAGTTCCCTGACCGGGAATCGAACCCGGGCCGCGGCGGTGAGAGCGCCGAATCCTAACCACTAGACCACCAGGGAAGGCTGGCAGAATTTTGCCCTCAAGCCTAACTGTGGGCCTCCACGCAAGTATGCCGCAGCTGCTCTGTCAAAAATAAATCTAATGCTTGTAACCTCCTCCTGGCGAGGAGAATGTCTCAGACCCTGGATCACAGTTCTTCTAGGGAGGGACTGTCACATGCTCTGTGAGAGCATACTATCGACACCACAACTTGCCATAATAACAAAGCACAGCATGTCTTGAATGAACTCCGTGTTGACAGAGCCGTGTCCTTATTACAAGCAACAAGCTAACGTTGACAAACTAAGCAGACAGCAACCTTAAGAGGGTGGGCTTGTGGAAAGCTCTCGTAAGCCTTCGGTAGACCACCAGGGAAGGCTGGCAGAATTTTGCCCTCAAGCCTAACTGTGGGCCTCCACGCAAGTATGCTGCAGCTTCTCTGTTAAAAATAAATCTAATGCTTGTAACCTCCTCCTGGCGAGGAGAAAGTCTCAGACCCTGGATCACAGTTCTTCTAGGGAGGGACTGTCACATGCTCTGTGAGAGCATACTATCGACACCACAACTTGCCATAATAACAAAGCACAGCATGTGTTGAATGAACTCTGTGTTGACAGAGCCGTGTCCTTATTACAACCAACAAGCTAACGATGACAACCTAAGCAGTCAGGGCCAGTGGCGCAATGGATAATGTGTCTGACTACGGATCAGAAGATTCTAGGTTCGACTCCTGGCTGGCTCTCTTTGGTCTTTTTGCTTTGCTGTCAGCCAGTGCACGGCGGTCGCCTTTCCCCCGCTGGAGCTGTTCAGTTCCACTCTGGAGTGAATCGAGTTTCTGGGGCCGCCAGCACAGATCCCGTGGGGTGCTCCCCTGGTTTCAAAGGCTGTCCCAACTGCTGATTTTTATTAACGTCTACTACAGCTACACCAATCGTATACCCAGCCTACTTGTTGCAAAAGTCCATACCACTTTGAAGTCACCCAGCCAACTTGCAGCGTAATCTCTTCCTCTTGTAAGTCTCTGAGCTGCAGCATTACCTAAGTGCTTTGATAAAACATGCATAAAAGAAACTATGGCTTTTAACCTCCTCTTGGAGAGGAGAGAGTCTCCGACCCTGGATCTCAGGTCTTCTATGGAGGGACTGTCAGGAATCCTGTAAGAGCATCCCATCCACACAACCTCTTGCCATAAAAACAAAGCAGAATGTGTGGTGACGGAACTCCAGGTTGACAGAGCCTTGTCCTTGTTTCAAACAATGTTCTAACAAGGTGCTGAACAGAGTGCCAGTGGCACAAAGGATAACGCTTATGACTATGGATCAGAAGATTCTAGCTTACGGAAACCATAAGACTGTGTATGAGATCAGAAAGAACTGAAGTTTGTGCAGACCGGCCCTCACAAGTGATAGTTCCCATATGGTCTAGCGGTCAGGATTCCTGGTTTTCACCCAGCGGCCCGGCTTGGACTCCCGGTATAGGAAGGCTCGAGTGTTTTTGCTTCTGCCCTTTTTGGCCAGCAGTCGGACTGCAGCAACCTTAAGAGGGTGGGCTTGTGGAAAACTCTCGTAAGCCTTCGATAGCTCAGTTGGTGGAGCGGAGGACTGTAGGTGGGTTGTTGTTAATCCTTAGGTCGCTGGCTCGAAGGAGGTCTTTTGCGCTCAGAGCTGCTTTCATGCCTGTGCAGTTCGAACATATCTTTGTTGTTAGAGCTCAAAGTTCACCATAGAGGTGAAAAGGAAGGGACTGTCACATGCGCTGTGAGAGCATCCTATCGACACCACAACTTGCCATAATAACAAAGCACAGCATTTAAATAACATTTACCGGTAGGAATGACGTCTTGGTTTACTCATTCTCTCTTTTTATTGCCGTATATACGGCTATTACACAATCATAATACACTGTGATAGCCTGGGTCGTTAGTTGCATTGTTTTGTTTTCTCACTACAATCGATCGGCTTAATCGAGCAGAGACCATCTCATTCAGGCGATCTCGGACCGATTGATTTGGCGCGGATTCGAGCGAGATTGCTGAATTCACATATGCCAAACGAATTGCGCTAACGGGGCAAACAAGACAGATTCCGAAACAAACGTCTATGTGTGAAAGCACCCTAAGATTGTATTTACACGCAATTGACAGACAGTCACAGCCAAACTTGTGTGACAAGGCAGCACTGGCCTGATTGGGCCAGTAACATTCTGTACACTGGCCCAAGCGTCTCGCACACTGACCCCGGGCCATTGGGCAGTCTGTCAAGCCCTGAATTATGTTTCCTTTGGTTTGTTCGGTTTGTTTTACTTCATAACAGGATCTGCTGCCTAATTGAAGGCATGTGATAGCGACACCCGGTGGTTATTCATTGAATAATGCATTCATTGAATGTTCATTTTTGTATAGCAAGCCAAATTCTATTGATATTTATAAAAAACCTCGCGGGCCCCCATAGTTTGGACAGCCCTGGTCTATAGATTCTAACTATCAAAATGTAACTTGTTTTTGTGCCAATTTTGTTTTCTTTCCTTCGGTTTTTAGTTGAACAGAACATGTGTGAGCACCTCAGCTTTCTTGATAGCCTCTTATTCACCTGGTAGGTAACAAAGATGTTTTTCCCTCTAATTATAACTTGTGTTTGTGCATACAAATATGCATAAACATTCACAAAAGCATATATAAGATACCCTGTGACAAAACCTTTTCCTTTTGACACAGTAAAGTGATCCCATACTGGCCATTTTTGCTACTTTTGGCCTTTGTAGATAATTGTTTGTACATTAATCACAAATGGATGAGAAACACTGTAACTTCAAACTCATTTGTGTTAATTCCAGGTGCTGTGAAATGTTGTGTATAATCTGCAGAGGTAATCAGGTGTAAAGTGCTATATATCTGATCCAGTCCTCCAGCATATTTTTTTGCTTCAAATTAAAGTCTTTTACACTAAAAGCATTATGAAATTGGTCTTTTGTCGGTGATAATTGATTTATATTATCTGAAATATAACTAATTGTATTATATTTAAATGTTATACATTTAATTAGTGTGAATTATCAATTAATATGAAAATAAACATTTAAATATGCATCTAATTTTGCTTCAATATATAAAGATTTTACTGTGTATTGACCTGTTTGTGAAGCTAAATCTTTAACTTAAGTTGATTGATTTGCACTGATATTATGTCTTAAAGATTTGCTGCATCAGCAGTGTTTATTTCTGGATTGTAAATGTATTCAGATTCATTATATTTTATATTATGATATATCTATAATCTACAACAAAGAACTGAATTGCACTGACTCTGGAAAATGAGTCAAACTGACTCTCTCATGTGTCTTATGATTGGCTGCTTACTGCACTTGTGTGCTTGTGAGATTGGCTGTTTGCTGCACGTCACACTTTCAGCTGCGTATGCTCAAGAGTTGATCACAAACTAAAATCAAGTCAACAGGAAAGGTTTATATCAAGCAATGTCAAATCAGTTAACATCGTTGTGACCAGGTTGGGTTTATTTGATTTTGTCAACTTCCAGAGCTTCCTCACTTAACCAGGAGGAGGGAAGATGCACTCAATTTGCATAGTGACATTCTGAAATCCAATTGAAACTAGCCTAATAGACAAAAGTAATCAATGCAACCGAACCAATGCACAAAAAAATCACAACACATTAAAACGTTACCAAGACAGACACACACAAGAGTTTTTTTTTTTGTTGCTATGGGCACAAATCAAGCAACATGTAACAAACTAATCAAGAAATCAACTTCTAGTCAGAAACTTCCACAGCACAGCAGCTTCTAAAGGCACCCACTCTGTCTCAGGCAGGCTCATATCTAGTAGCAGCTGGGCATAGTTAATCTGAAAGCAAGTTAGGCTGCGGTCATACAGAGTTTTTTGCTTGCGAAATTATGTTGTACAGCACTGCGAAAAGGGGCGGGATAAAACATTATGATTAGACGTTATTAAAAGCAAGCAATTACTCCATATTTAAATTTCATGTCCAGAGAGGTCATTTTTTGATCGTCTATTCGTCTCATGCTCTCACATGGTGCGATTTCAAGCTTTGGTCTTACCTTTGTCGTGTTATCCACTATCAAATCTGTCATCCATCTATATATTTAGAACTAGGAAATAATTATATCACAAGTGAAATTATTGTATAGACAGTTTATACAAGGTAATTCAACGACAAGAGTTCACTTTCATATCTACACAATGCAGAACTTTTAATGTGATTAACCTCCTCCACCTACACCAACTACAGCATTTCTCAAACTTCTTTTTCACCATGGTGTAATTACAGTGGTGGACATCTCATAAAACAACAACTGCACTTACTCCTGTAACTTGTTTGCAACAATGAATTTAAATCTTTGTGTCACATAATCATTTAAATAAATGGATCATCATCATGTGCAGTTATCTTTATTAATAGATGCCTTAATAATAGAATAGATAGAAGGCCAGACCATTAACTGGATAGAATTGTTTTACATATAAGAAACCTGTTAACAGGTATAGCTGTTCATGCCAATACCAACTTGATAGCCTAAAGCATTACATAAACAGGACCTGCCTTACATCTCTTAAGACAAATAAGCAAAGGTGTCTATAACAATACATGCTTGATTTCCCAGATCATTACAATCATTACATCTGAATGGTGCCTTTTCACATATTTTTAAAAGCTAGACAACCATTAGTAAGCATAGTTCTTCACCAATACCAGTTTAATACCTCTCAGTATTGATTATTAAACCACACTGAACTGAGCTAAACTGAATTGAATTTAAACACTGAAAACTGAACTACACTTTCAATTTACTATGATCTTCTATGTGAAGCTGCTTTGACACAATCTACATTGTAAAAGTGCTTTACAAATAAAGGTGAATTGAATTGAATGGAGTATGTGTGTAAGAGAGTGATGTTTGTAACTGTTGCAAGAAAACTCCAGAAAACATGTTGTTCTCCATGAACTACTATGGGTGATTCTATAGTTGCAGGTATATTTAGAGCCATCCTTTTTTCAGCTTTTAAAAAAATTATATTTTTGATTATTAAAAAATGCGTTCATCACTTTCAGAAATCACTGTAAAAAGTCAAAATTCTGAAAAAATCTCCTAATTAGTCAGTGTATTTTTCCCATCTTGTATCATTGTGCATCATTTTAATTTTACATTTATAAGCTATAAACTGCCAATACTGTTACACCAATTACAAAAGGAAAACTGAATATTTTATTAATTACATAATGGACAATTGTCAAAATATTTTAATCCTGATTTCATTAGTGTCATATGATCTTTCCACTTCAAGTAGAATGTTTGGCTAAAAAGTTTACTAAAACTAAATATTATTACTGTCAATTCAGTTACAATTTAGTAACTACCCATAATCATTTTTCTTGCTATGATATATTTTTATTACTAAATTCATCCATAACAGAGTTGACAAATAATATAGAAGAAAAACTTTTTATTCCCTAAAAGTAAAACATTTAATCATTTATGTTTGGCAAAATCTGAATTATAAAAGCTAAATACGCTTTCACTAAGATGCTGGAAATAATTGCTGTTTTTAAAGTTTTATTCTTCAACATTCTGAAATATCAAATATACATGCAATATAATCACCCATATTGCTTTAAATGCATATAATAATGTTTACAGTAACTGTAGTGTTGTTGCGATGCTGGAATTTCCAGCTTTGAGATAATACCTTCAAAAAATATCATTTTCTATACTTTGTGATTTAAAAAAAATCTTAATATTATTATGAATTATTATTTAATGCACCAGAGCCAATATGGTCATCAGTATTTTTAATAAATATAAGCAAATGTTTGAATAGCAGATCTTTGCATATTAGCCTACTTGTTAGTGGTAGATTGCTAATACATGATCATTTTAAAGGCCCGTGCACAGCGGGACGCTTTTTGCTCGTGTTTTCCGTCAACATTTAACACCTCGTGACCAAATAAAGGGCGTCAATGTGATCGTGCACACCAACGCGCAAAGTGGCAGACTTAAAAGCATTATTTTAAAAAAAAAACGCCTCATGCTTGTTTTTTGTTTTGACACGGCGCGATAAAACCTTCTCCACCAATGAGGTTGGCACTTTTGTTTACATGCACGGAGCTGCTGAAGTTACAGTAAACAGCACTTGGAGGCGCTCAAGCGCAAAACTGTCGATGCGAGCGCACATTGAAGAAGACACCCAGAGGCGATATGAATGTGGAGCTGATTATTGCTCTGGTGAGCAATAATCATTTCTTCATCGCTAGAGCTGGAGCTGCTGCTTGAACCATCCATAACAACAAGCGTGTCAACTTTGTCTTCTTCTTCTGTGTTACAAGCGGGTGTCAGAAGCTTAAAGTTGTGTAGCGCCATCTAATGTCAAGGAGTGATTTTGCGTACTCTTCTGCTTGACGCCAGTGAAGATCGCTTGGGTTTGAATCCGGAAAAATGTCTAGAAAAACGTTGACGATAAACACAAACGATAAGCGTTCCGGTGTGTACGAGCCTTTAGCCTATCAAAAACATTTTTCAGAATTTATTTAACATTTACGCACAGATGGTGTTTAGGCTGCTTTATCATAGAAATCTGTGTGTGTGTGTCAACCTGCTCTCTGAAACATCTTGAATTCTCTATATTTATTATTGAATCCTGAATTTTCAATATTACATTACACTATCTTTAAACACAACAGTGAACAGGAGCAGTTTAAGTCGTCTAGTGAATCTGTTTTTGACGTTTTTCCCTTGTCAGTTAAAAAGTCCAATAACTGAAGAGATTTCATATAATATTTCGAGAGATTTAAAGGAGGGAAAGGACAACACGCCAATCGACAGCACTTTACACGACTTTCCTATTTAATTAATCGAGTCAGTGATATTGAAATGAGTTTAGTTACTAACATCTCGATATTGTTTATACAAGTGAGGGACACGCAGTGAGGGACGCAGCGGCATGCGTCAAGAGAAGAGATCTCGTTTAAAGAGAGCAAAGCCAAAGCAAGATTATGTGTGGATATGTACCGGAATATTGATATTTTGACTCAAATTGCAACAAAGTGCTTTACATGCGTTTGAATTTTGTATGTTGCACTTTGCAGGAACTTCCCTACTGAAACTGACTGATTTGTCAATTTCTGTGTCATTAACAGATAGTGAACTTAATATTCGCTCTTTCTCTTATTTAAGTGAACCCAACACATCTCCCGATGATCCTCCTCAGTGCTGCTGAACTATTTGCTTTCTTTAAGACTTTCTGTTGAATGAATTACGACTGCATGAAATTATATAAAAGTGAAGTGCGCTTGGTAATACGCGCTGAGTCGTGTGATGCGCACAGAAATCTGCGCTCGATGCTGAATTAGGTTCTCTTTATCTAATGCAGCTTGAATGGTTTAAAATGATTCAAACGGAATACTTTAATCAAGATTGTAAATGACTCTGGTTTGCCGAAACATGTTTTTAAAGCTCACGGTCACATCGTAAGCTGCTTTCACAGTTATGAAATGCATCGCGAAAAACTGTTATCTGATGTGGGACCAGGGTGGGCCAAGCTTCTGATTGGGCCCCCCTGTGGAGCCGGGCCTGGCACTTCATGCTTGTTTATGCATGTAAGGCCTACTTTGTATATCTTTTTGAACATTTAATAAAAATAAAAACATTAAAATGAGATCTAGTATATAATCCCAAATCTTATATTTGAAAATGTTGGTATAGAGTTTATTTTAAAGTGTGACTGAGATTAATAAACTCATATTAGGCTTCAAAACTCTATTTGTTTTAAAGTCTCTTCTTTCAGTTTCTATTTTGCCCACCTAACATTGCTGGTTACTAATAGTCATATATTTATATGAAGAGTTTGGTTGCAAAATGCGATAAACGCCATTTTTTGACACTTAGATTTTATTATTGGAAATCACTGTTCAGATGTACCTTAATCTATGTGTGAATCACTGCCATTAATAACATATAAGAATGTACGTTTTAGGCCGAGTACAAAATGTATTTTTTCACAAAACGCGATATCTGCCAGACCAGTCTCTTTACAAAGTGCGATATAACGGTTATAGACCGTTCAGGAATCTGTGCGAGCTCAGCATCCCGTGGGAAGAGAGTCACCGCCGGGGAAGTGCTCCGAGTTTGCTCATTGATTTAGAGATAAAATCAAAACAAAAAACACATTTTTAAAAAAAGGATTCACTAGACTAACCAAAAAACCTTTACCATTTAATTGTTTATACTGTCGGCGAGCTGTCAGTCGCGTAAGCTACGTCACTGATCAACAGCTGTCTGTCAGTCAGAGAATCAAAAAAAGCTCCAGAGTCAAGCTAACGTCATGGATTTCAATGACGGATTGGAGCCGGTCATTCCAGCTGCTGTTGGGAGAAAGAGGAAGGCATCTAAACAAAATCATCAAAGGGCGAAGAGCAAACGGGCAAGGCATTCAGGGAAAACATCCGAAGATTAATTATGGTCATCGTGAGAGAAATATTGGTCTGTGTCGTGTTGACAAACTGTCAGACGAAGATGAAGCCTACATCACAAAAATGTATAAAAACACAACAAAAGTGGTCCAGGATAAAAGACTCCTGGCGCAACCGCCTAGCAATACCTTAGCAAACACCTAGCAACGTCTTAGCAACCACCTAGGAACGCCTTAGCAACCGCCTAGCAACCACCTAGCAACTCCTTAGCAACTGCCTAGTAACCACATAGCAAACACCTAGCAATGCCTTAGCAACCACCTAGCAACGCCTTAGCAACCGCCTAGCAACCACCTAGCAACACCTTAGCAACCGCCTAGCAACCACCTAGCAACACCTTAGCAACCACCTAGCAACACCTTAGCAACCGCCTAGCAACTGCCTAGCAACCACCTTAGCAACCGCATACCCACCACCTAGCAACACCTTAGCAACACCTTAGCAACTGCCTAGCAACCACCTAGCAACACCTTAGCAACCACCTAGCAACCACCTAGCAACACCTTAGCAACCGCCTAGCAACCACCTAGCAACACCTTAGCAACCACCTAGCAACAGCTTAGCAACACCTTAGCAACCGCCTAGCAACACATTTGCAACCGCCTAGAAACCACCTAGCAACACCTTAGCAACCACATACCCACCACCTAGCAACACCTTAGCAACCACTTAGCAACACCTTGGCAACCACCTTAGCAACCGCCTAGCAACATCTTAGCAACCACCTAGCAACACCTTAGCAACCACCTAGCAACACCCTAGCAACCACCTAGCAACACCTTAGCAACCGCCTAGCAACCATCTAGCAACACCTTAGCAACCGCATAGCAACCACCTAGCAACACCTTAGCAACCACCTATCAACATTTTAGCAACCACCTAGCAACACCCTAGCAACCACCTAGCAACACCTTAGCAACCGCATAGCAACCACCTAGCAACTGCCTAGCAACCACCTAGCAACAACTTAGCAACCGCCTAGCAACACCTTAGCAACTGCATAGCAACCACCTAGCAACAACTTAGCAACCACATAGCAACCACCCAGCAACACCTTAGCAACCGCCTAGCAACCACCTAGCAACACCTTAGCAACCGCCTAGCAACACCTTAGCAACTGCATAACAACCACCTAGCAACACCTTAGCAACCACATAGCAACCACCCAGCAACACCTTAGCAACCACCTAGCAACACCTCAGCAACCGCCTAGCAACCACCTAGCAACACATTAGCAACCACCTAGCAACAGCCTAGCAACACCTTAGCAACCGCCTAGCAACACCTTTGCAACCGCCTAGAAACCACCTAGCAACACCTTAGCAACCACTTAGCAACACCTTGGCAACTGCATAGCAACCACCTAGCAACACCTTAGCAACCACATAGCAACCACCCAGCAACACCTTAGCAACCGCCTAGCAACCACCTAGCAACACCTTAGCAACCGCCTAGCAACCACCTAGCAACACCTCAGCAACCGCCTAGCAACCACCTAGCAACACCTTAGCAACCGCCTAGCAACACCTTAGCAACCTCCTAGCAACACCTTTGTAACCGCCTAGAAACCACCTAGCAACACCTTAGCAACCACATATTCACCACCTAGCAACACCTTAGCAACCGCCTAGCAACCACCTAGCAACACCTTAGCAACCGCCTAGCAACCACCTAGCAACACCTCAGCAACCGCCTAACAACCACCTAGCAACACCTTAGCAACAGCCTAGCAACAACTTAGCAACCACCTAGCAACACCCTAGCAACCACCTAGCAACACCTTAGCAACCGCCTAGCAACACCTTAGCAACCACATAGCAACTGCCTAGCAACCACCTAGCAACACCTTAGCAACCAACTAGCAAAAACTTAGCAACCGCCTAGCAACACCTTAGCAACTGCATAGCAACCACCTAGCAACACCTTAGCAACCACATAGCAACCACCCAGCAACACCTTAGCAACCGCCTAGCAACCACCTAGGAACACCTTAGCAACCGCCTAGCAACCACCTAGCAACACCTTAGCAACCGCCTAGCAACCACCTAGCAACACCTTAGCAACCACCTAGCAACCACCTAGCAACACCTTAGCAACCACCTAGCAACACCTTAGCAACCGCCTAGCAACTGCCTAGCAACCACCTTAGCAACCGCATACCCACCACCTAGCAACACCTTAGCAACACCTTAGCAACTGCCTAGCAACCACCTAGCAACACCTTAGCAACCGCCTAGCAACCACCTAGCAACACCTTAGCAACCGCCTAGCAACCACCTAGCAACACCTTAGCAACCACCTAGCAACAGCTTAGCAACACCTTAGCAACCGCCTAGCAACACATTTGCAACCGCCTAGAAACCACCTAGCAACACCTTAGCAACCGCATACCCACCACCTAGCAACCACTTAGCAACCACCTAGGAACACCTTAGCAACCGCCTAGCAACCACCTAGCAACACCTTAGCAACCGCCTAGCAACCACCTAGCAACACCTCAGCAACCGCCTAGCAACCACCTAGCAACACCTTAGCAACCACCTAACAACAGCCTAGCAACACCTTAGCAACCGCCTAGCAACACCTTAGCAACTGCATAGCAACCACCTAGCAACACCTTAGCAACCACCTAGCAACACCTTAGCAACCGCCTAGCAACACCTTAGCAACCGCCTAGCAACCACCTAGAAACACCTTAGCAACCGCCTAGCAACCACTTAGAATGACACTAACTCTGGGTTTTCCAGCACTCTGGTAAGAAAACGGCCGGTTAGCTCAGTTGGTAAGAGCGTGGTGCTAATAACGCCAAGGTCGCGGGTTCGATACCCGTACTGGCCAAATTTTTACTCTCTTATGCCTCAGATGCACTTAAGGGCTCAGCTTGGTCTCACAGACATCCCTGCTGCAGGAAAGCTGTGTCATGGCAGCCGAAATAGCTCAGTTGGGAGAGCGTTAGACTGAAGATCTAAAGGTCCCTGGTTCGATCCTGGGTTTCGGCAAAGCAATGTTGTTGTTCTGTTTTGGGCACAGGGTCAGTTGAATGAAAGTCACCCAAAAAGCCTAGCCGCTTCACCCTTAAGTCCACCTGCTTCCATTTGACCAAAACGCTATCTTTCTCCCAGGTGGTCACATCGCTTCTGGTGATGATTCCTATGGCCTAATCGACAGCACTCTGCTATATATTTAGTGCTTTGATTTCCCACTGCGGACGCGCCATCGAATAAAAGAAAACTGTGATTGATAGGGCTTCTGAAGGATTGCAATGATTAGTACTACACAGAACCGGCAAAGCTGACGTAAGGAAATTCGCTCTAAACCCTCCAGGTGCAACCAGCTTTGCAATAAAAGCCAGTGTGAAAGGCATGAAAACAGAAGTGGATAATGCAGGCATCGATCTCGCTACCTCTCACATGCTAAGCGAGCGCTCTACCGTTTGAGCTAATTCCCCTTTTCACAAGCCAAATTAAACATTTTAGACGTGGTCAAAAAGAAAAAATAAGCTCACATCTGTTCTGTGGTGGCTTCTTTGCCCTGCCTGCCATTTAGTCGTCAAATTGCCTAGAATAGCGTGCTTTTCTTTTGAAGGCCCTACCTAGTCCTGCTCCAGTAAATCCTGTTCCCTTGAAGGCCAAAGAATGACACTACCTCTGGGTTTTCCAGCACACTGGTAAGAAAAGGGCCGGTTAGCTCAGTTGGTTAGAGCGTGGTGCTAATAACGCCAAGGTCGTGGGTTCGATACCCGTACTGGCCAAATTTTTACTCTCAGATGCACTTAAGGGCTCAGCTTGGTCTCACAGACATCCCTGCTGCAGGAAAGCTGTGTCATGGCAGCCGAAATAGCTCAGTTGGGAGAGCGTTAGACTGAAGATCTAAAGGTCCCTGGTTCGATCCTGGGTTTCGGCAAAGCAATGTTGTTGTTGTTCTGTTTTGGGCACAGGGTCAGTTGAATGAAAGTCACCCAAAAAGCCTAGCCGCTTCACCCTTAAGTCCACCTGCTTCCATTTGACCAAAACGCTATCTTTCTCCCAGGTGGTCACATCGCTTCTGGTGATGATTCCTATGGCCTAATCGACAGCACTCTGCTATATATTTAGTGCTTTGATTTCCCACTGCGGACGCGCCATCGAATAAAAGAAAACTGTGACTTGATAGGGCTTCTGAAGGATTGCAATGATTAGTACTGCACAGAACTGGCAAAGCTGACGTAAGGAAATTCGCTCTAAACCCTCCAGGTGCAACCAGCTTTGCAATCAAAGCCAGTGTGAAAGGCATGAAAACAGAAGTGGATAATGCGGGCATCGATCCAGCTACCTCTCTCATGCATGCTAAGCGACCGTTCTACCATTTAAGCTAATTCCCCTTTTCACAGTCAAAATTGAACATTTTAGACATGGTCGAAAAAAAAAAAAATAAGATCACATCTGTTCTGTGGTGGCTTCTTTGCCCTGCCTGCCATTTAGTCGTCAAATTGCCTAGAATGGCGTGCTTTTCTTTTGAAGGCCCTACCTAGTAATGCTCCAGTAAATGTGTGAGGAGCCCTGCATGCCGAATGACGAGTTACTCAGAAATCAATGCACATTGACCTTGCCTTGGATGGACCTTCCGCTACTTTCCTGCAAGGCCAGTTTTTTAATTCATCATCTTCATCTCGGGCAGCAGCTCTACACCATCTTGAGGTTCCATAATGTAATGGATAGCACTCTGCATCCAGCGATCTAAATTCAAATCTAGATGGGACCTGTTTTTTTTTTGCCAGCACCGCACAAAAAAGCTAAAATAGCATTCTATTCCCTTGAAGGCCAGAGAATAACAGTTACTATGGGTTTTCTAGGACCCTCAAGTCCAGCAGCTTCACCCTCAAGTCCACCTGCTTCCATTTGACCAAAACGCTATCTTTCTCCCAGGTGGTCACATCGCTTCTGGTGATGATTCCTATGGGCTAATCGACAGCACTCTGCTATGTATTTAGTGCTTTGATTTCCCACTGCGGACGCGCCATTGAATAAAAGAAAACTGTGACTTGATAGGGCTTCTGAAGGATTGCAATGATTAGTACTACACAGAACCGGCAAAGCTGACGTAAGGAAATTCGCTCTAAACCCTCCAGGTGCAACCAGCTTTGCAATAAAAGCCACTGTGAAAGGCATGAAAACACAAGTGGAGAATGCGGGCATTGATCCCGCTACCTCTCACATGCTAAGCGAGCGCTCTACCATTTGAGCTAATTCCCCTTTTCACAAGCCAAATTGAACATTTTAGACGTGGTCAAAAAAGAAAAAATAAGATCACATCTGTTCTGTGGTGGCTTCTTTGCCCTGCCTGCCATTTAGTCGTCAAATTGCCTAGAATGGCGTGCTTTTCTTTTGAAGGCCCTACCTAGTTATGCTTCAGTAAATGTGTGAGGAGCCCTGCATGCCGAATGTCGAGTTACTCAGAAATCAATGCACATTGGCCTTGCCTTGGATGGACCTTCCGCTACTTTCCTGCAAGGCCAGTTTTTTAATTCATCATCTTCATCTCGGGCAGCAGCTCTACACCATCTTGAGGTTCCATAATGTAATGGATAGCACTCTGCATCCAGCGATCTAAATTCGAATCTAGATGGGACCTGTTTTTTTTTTGCCAGCACCGCACAAAAAAGCTAAAATAGCATTCTATTCCCTTGAAGGCCAGATAATAACAGTTACTATGGGTTTTCTAGGACCCTCAAGTCCAGCTGCTTCACCCTCAAGTCCACCTGCTTCCATTTGACCAAAACGCTATCTTTCTCCCAGGTGGTCACATTGCTTCTGGTGATGATTCCTATGGGCTAATCGACAGCACTCTGCTATATATTTAGTGCTTTGATTTCCCACTGCGGACGCGCCATTGAATAAAAGAAAACTGTGACTTGATAGGGCTTCTGAAGGATTGCAATGATTAGTACTGCACAGAACTGGCAAAGCTGACGTAAGGAAATTCGCTCTAAACCCTCCAGGTGCAACCAGCTTTGCAATAAAAGCCAGTGTGAAAGGCATGAAAACAGAAGTGGAGAATGCGGGCATCGATCCCACTACCTCTCGCTTGCGCCTGCAGCATCCGGTCTACAGAGCCAAAGTAAGCCCAAAGTAAGCCCACATAAGCCAATCACGTCTCACCTCGGTGGCTTACTTTTGACCAATCGCGTTTGTCTTTGTGCTGACGTCATTTCGACCAATCGCGTTTCACTTCAGTGGCTTACTTTTGACCAATCGCATTTCTTTTTGCTGTGACGTATTTTTGACCAATCGCGTTTTTCCTCGATGGCTTACTTTTGACCAATCACACGACACTTTTATTATAATCGTCATCTTTGAATCAGGTAAGCCAGATGTAACACTACTTTATTATTAGTTTATTATACTGTGTGTATTTCTGTTAAGTGATAAGTTACAATCGACAGCAAGGTAACGTTATAGCAGATGTTTTCTACATAACTTGTAAAACGGTAATGTTTCCCATGATAAATACAGAGCAAAATGTCGCTAGTGATCAGAAAAGGTGGAATCATCGCCATTTGGTCAAATGATTAAACAAAATGTTCTGATATTTGTTTAGAATCATAATGCCCCCATTCAACCTAGCAATATTGGGCCCTATTATCGCTTTTTATATACTCTAAAAAGTTAACGTTACTGTATTTAAATGTACAGTTACAGTTACTTATAATGTAATTGCATTAAATACAGAGTTAAAGTTTTTTCTTAAACATTTAATTTAGCAAATAATTCTATACTTTTAAAATAATTCTATTTTAAGTAAAACGACTGCACAAACTTTAAAAACATTTGAGTTTAACACTTGTTCATGACAATATATGATATATATTTAGTAATTAGATTGTATTGTATTTCATAAATCTATTGTAAAAATATTAAAAGCATATATTGTATTTTGTTTATTTTATTACTTGTGTTTTCAGATATATTACACAACAGAATAGTTATATTAAATAGCTGAAGTACAAACATTTTATTTATAAAATAGTCATAATGTAAAGACTTAGGAGTTTAATGTGTATTTTATAACTTAATGTTTTAATTTCTGTTGTTTCTCATTTATTTATATGAATTTTAAGTTGTACTACCATGCATATATTAGGCATATCTGTAGAAAATTCACCAGAAGTATATTTACTACTGCAATAATATGGATTATGTCTACATTGTTAAATTATTGTTTCACACTTAATGTAAATGTATCTTTCTAAATGCTCTAGGTAATGTTCTCTCTAATGTTTTTTTTTTTTTTCAGAAAAAATGTACGCATACTCGATTTTCCGCCGCCAATCAGCGACATCAAGCAGACTCCTCTTACGGCCATCTGCAGAGGCAGAGCGCCTTGTAAGCAGGGAGTCTGGAAGGGCCAAACCCAAGAAAGAGGTGCTGGCAGAGGCCACTGCTTTTGTCAGCAGCAATGGTGGAGACCCCAGTGACCAGTTTTTAGTTCTGGCTAACTGCAAGATTCAGTTTCGCAAGTACCAGGGCCAAAGATTTAGATGGCTCCTACCTGGTGCTTAGAATTTCTGATGAGAAGCTGCAGACAACACCCTTGTCAGAAAACATACACCTGTTTCTTCAGTACACTTCCTCCATCAGGGAGATTGCAGAAGAAGTAGAGAAGTACCAGAGGAAACAGGAAATGCAAGCAGAAGCCAGGGCAAAAGGAGATACAGGGTGCTTGATGGTGGAGTTTGGTGACTTTAAGGGCCGGTCCATGAAAGATGTGTTTGAGGACCAGAGCAAGGAGGCTCAAGCCCTCATGAGGTACCTGGTTAAGGCAGATGCCAGGCCAAAAACCAACATGGCACTTTTCAAGACGTATGTCCTGAAAAGACTGGCTTCTGCTGCTGCCTCTGCACCTCCACCTGCAGCATCCAGTGTCTCTGCACCTTCACCTGCAGCATCCAGTGTCCCTGCTCCTCCACCTGTAGCCATCCAAACAGGTGTACAGCAGACTGCCACTGTGAAATCGCTGTTGGCACAGGGCAAGCACTTGTCTCCTTCACAGCTGGCAAAAAAACTGATGTCACCTGTTAAACCCTGTAAGTAGGAGAGTGAATACTGAGCACGATACAGAATTATCTCAACATCAGTTATATATGTGTTTATTTATTGTTATGTCAAACTCTCTGTTTCCAGATCCAAAACTGCAGTCCACTGTACCTCCTCCTACAGCAGAACCCCCAGCCAAACGTATGGCCCAAAGGCAGCTTTTTACTACTGGTAAGTAAGCACCATCGTATTGTACATTTGGCTGTGTGTATTTTTCACAGTAATATTTTTAAGATTTATGCTCCAGGCATCTCCAGATCCACTGCTGAAGATGATGAAGAACTGGTGTTTGCTGCATCACAATGTGAAGCACAGCTCTTTGCAGGTGTGGCACACGACACAAATGAAAATGTTATAAGAATATTTTGTGAAAACACACTAAGTTTTTATTTTTTTACAAAAAATAATGAATCAAATTTTTATCTACAGTACAGAGTTGTCACATCATGCCTCAAGCGGGATGCATTCTTTGAGTGCACTTCTTCAAAACCTTAAGGATGTTCAAAGGTTTCAGTGTATTTATTTGCGTTTCCGAACTAATCATTATTGAACGTTAATCAGATAACTTTTCCACGTCGCTTGCTCTTCTCACTCACTCTCTTAGATGGTAGTGATTCATTGCTGTCATTATCAGCTGAGCAGTTTTTCCTTACTGTATCTGTGTGCATGCTTCATGTCTTTGTGCTTCAATAATTTATACTAATCATGCCTCATTTTACTTACTCCATTTCATATGATTCTCATTCGCAGAGAATTGTGTTAATTCCATATCCCTTTCATCAATAAAGTGCACACTAATTTCTTTGCTTCCTAACAGTACCATTCTCTTAACTTGTATTTCTAAGTATAGTCATATTAATAATAATACTTATCCAAAACTATTGCTTCACTGGCTGTTCATGGGCATAATTTGTGGCACCTTACTATCTAAAGCAACAGTCATCATAATATTGTTAACCATAAATTGTTTGTTACTATTCACTCAGAGGCCTGTGCCAATCCGTCTCCATCAGCGGAAACAGCAAAAACACCAAATCTTCAACATCATCTGCCACCAGTTGAGCTTCCAGTTCACTGGAAAGATCAGCTTCCCCCTTATCAGCATGAGTGGATCCGGAACACGGTATTTAAAACAAACTTAAAAACCGACAAGCCAGAGCTAGTGTCCCAGCTGAAGCTTTGGTGGTATCCTCCCCAGCCCCCTCTAATTAACACGCAGCCACCTGCCTCTCCTGACCTCTTCTTCTGCCGACCACTTTTTCTGTGGATGCCACTGAAGATGTGGTTGTTTCCACTTGTCTGTGTTCGCCTAAGCTGTGGTAAGCACAGACTAACAGCTGCAGGAATTTACCGCACGGTGCGCAAGGTCCTCGACATCGACGGCTGGTACGACCTTGCCACTGGGTATCTGGAGTGTAAGCGGTGCAAAAAGAAGTATCCTGCCTGGTCCGAGGACATCTTAGGACAGCTGGATATTGGCCACCGTAGTCAGTTTCCAGCTTTGCTGACATAGAGGTAATTCATAATGCCAATATTTTATTTGTGTTAATTTTTAGCAAACAAAGCATTTCCCTGATTATAATGTTGTTTCCTTAGATACTCATGTGACAACCGGGTAGTTGAGGGAGAGGACACTGGGCAACAGTGTGACTCAGCTTTTCAACACAGCGAGGCATGGACACAGCGAGTCTTGCAGTACCTGAATGCCTGTGAACTATTCACAAGGTCCTCCCTTGTGCAACCTCCTGTGTTTGCTGAGCCTCCCCTCTTACCTGCCATACCCAAACCTAAGTGGCTGTTAGCCGTCTATGCCAGGGATGTTCTGGGGCGACTGCACGAGGTCAAGGCCAAAATCACCTCCGTCTTTGGCTGTGTTCTAAAGATGGACTCCACAAAAAAGGTATGTTTATATCCAGACATTTGCCAGATATGGATATGTGTGTGTACATATTTAACACAGTTTTATTTTTCCTAATAGATCACAAAGAAACTTGCAGGTGCTGCTGCGGGAACAGCTGCCTGGTGCACTAATGTGGGGAACGAACACGGCCAAGTCCTTGTCTCTGTGCTGTCAGCTGCCGAGGGTCATGGACTGGACCCAATGGCGGCCGGGCTGATGAAGCGTTACCAGGAGGCAGGAGAGGCAGCCCCGAAAGTAATGTACGTGGACAGAGATTGCTGCAGTCAGCACGGCCAGTCTTCGGTGAAGATCATGTTTCGGGAGTGGGATGAGCTTGAAGTGCGCCTTGACATCTGGCATTTTATGCGCCGGTTTGCAGCAAGTGTCACGACAGAAGGTCATCCGCTCTGCGGGATCTTCATGGCACGTCTGTCCACGTGCATCTTTCAGTGGGATCCAGAAGATGTGGCCGCTCTTCGCCAGGCAAAGCAAGGTGAGCTGGCGGCAAAGAAGACTGACCACATTTCACAAACGGCTCTCAGTGCTCGCATAAACCGGAGGGAGCTAGCACTGCACTGCCGTAGGAGGACCAGAGGTGTGGAGGAGACCACCTGTCTGATTGGAAAGCTGTTGGACCATTTTGACAGCGAGCATGGGAAGGACACTCTGGGTGTTCCTCTGCTGGACCACGAACGGATCCAGCAGATATGGAAGGAACAGCAGAAGCATGTACAGTGCATTCAAGACCCAGAGAACTTTCCATTATACATGAAGACAGGGACACTGAAGAAAGGCGGTGTGGAGCTGTGTTGTTACAGGTGTGCCCGTGGCTCTACATCTTTGGAGTCCTTCCACCTCCACCTAAACCGTTTTATTCCAGGTATTACATACATTTGGATCGTTTTAT
This sequence comes from Danio aesculapii, assembly GCF_903798145.1. NCBI lineage: Eukaryota > Metazoa > Chordata > Actinopteri > Cypriniformes > Danionidae > Danio > Danio aesculapii. Next base: position 29,460,947 of record NC_079438.1, on the reverse strand, counting down.
TTTGTAAAACATATAAGCACTGTGATTACTTCCATTGCTTTAATGTCACATTATTAAATATTTAAATAACATTTGTGATGTTATCAGCATTGACAAAGCTGTCTTGCCTGACAAGTAACTCTGTTTATAATGACAATAATTTTAATGTTAGTACATAACCTAATAACATGTTACTTAATTCTTCATATATTTTTAACTATTTTAATTTCCAGGGACCAGTGCCAGTGATGCGCATTTTCAGGCCTATCTCCTTAAGGGCTTGATGTGCTGGAATGATGACCGGATGGAAAGCACCATACAAGGAGCATCCTCCATACAGTCATATGGCAGTGCCATGAGAGAGGCTGTGGACAGGCTTAGCCGAGCAGTCTTAGGGAAGCCCTGGGATAACCGTTATCACCCTCCTCGAGCATATACAGGCAAGAAATTCATTAACTAGTTGTTATATAAGTGATTTATTAAGCTTTAATGTACTACACAAAATGTTTATCTAAATATTTACTTTATTATTAGTTTTATTTAATATATGTTTTTTTAGTGTTTTATTCTTTAAGGTGATTTGCTGGGAAGGGAGTACCTTTACAGCCAGACCGGCAAAACCCTGACTCTGGTGCTCCAGAACCCAGAGGAGGAAGACAGGCTGGTGGAGGAAGTAGATGACGAGGATCTACAAGATGAGGGGTTTGAGGAGGAGATAATGGAGGACATCACATCACAGTTTCAGTGCTGTATGAGGATGACCCCTGCCGTGATCTCAGAAACAGCCCCTCATCTTCGCCTCTGCCTCAGTCCCCAGCATCACTGGCTGAGCCGTCCACATCAGCTGGTGCAGAAGGACAGCTTCCTAGCCCAGCCCCCTCAGTGCCGTCACAGCCATCTGACTCTGGAGACAGTCTCTCTGTTGAGGCTCAGGTAAGATACATTAAGAACTTAATTTGATTTAGTCTTTTTTTATTCCACATATACTGATTTTAATCTGTATTTACCAGGGTGTAGTCATTGGACCTGATAGCATTGCTGGGTGGGACAAGTTCCAGGATCTGGCTGCTTATTTGGTAGGTCTTCGTGAGGCTCCTTACCTCACTGACCTGCAGGTGACAGAGGCCATCCAGCTGTGGACAGCTCTCCTGGATGTTGATAAACAGCGCATCAACTACCAGCCTCGACATCAGCCTCAGCTGACACATGGGCGCTTTAAGGCATCCAGCTTTTTGAGCTAAACCAGAAGGCGCTCATTCAGTGGTAAGCAAAGCACATTATTTTCTTTAAAGTACCTGAATACTTCTAAATTAATATATATGTATAATACATATCATTTATTATCAGGTTTCAACGGAGGCAAAAGGATCAGGAAATGAGTGTACTCACTCAGGGACTGACTCCACTTGATCCAATTGCTTTGGCAGATACGCAGCTTCCTTTGCCGAGGGAAAAATTGGACGAGGCACCATCAACATCAGGCCCCAAACACCAGTTTGTCTTTCCTCCAAATAAAGAAGGACAGGCACCTCTTCTTTGACCTGGTCGAAAGTCTGCTTCTGCAACCACCACAGTTTGCTCCTTCCTGCCAGATGCCACCACGGTGTGCTCCTTCCCACTGGGCCCCACGACGGTATGCCCTATCGCGCCAACCCCCACCACAGTCTGCCACATTGCACCGGCCCCTACCATGGTGTGCCCCGTCACACCGACCTTCACCACAGTGCGCCCCATCTCGCCAGCCTCCACCACAGTGTGCCCCATCATACCAGCCTCCACCACAGTGCGCCCTATTGCGCCGGCCCCCACCACAGTGTGCCCCATTGTGTCTGCCCCCACCACGGTGTGCTCCTTTCCACCGGCCCCCAGCACGATGTGCCCCATTGCACCACCCCCCACAGCACCAGGTGTTGTGCAGCCCATTTCAGGACCTGGATCATTGTTTGGCACACTTGTTTTTAACCCAGACATGAGTGTGTCAATGGTGATTCCATCATTTGCTGCACCAACATCCAGTGCAGTCCCAGCTTCACCTGCACCTGCTGTTCCTCCACCTGCACCTGCTCCACCTGCACCTGCTGTTCCTCCACCTGCACCTGCTCCACCTGCGCCTGCTGTTCCTGTGTCCCGTTACACCCAGAGGAACAGGCGCAGACGGGAACTGGAGAAGGAAAGTGGAGTCCACAAAAGGAAGTATGTGCGTGCGGTTACTTTTAATGTTTGCAGCAAATGTGGGCAACCCAAGACTAAGGAGTTTGGCCATAGCCGATTTGGTAATGCCACATTTTGCCTGCAAACTTCAAATGGCAAATCCTTAGAGGACTGGTTGGCAGAAAAGCGCCAGCAAAATAAAGGACAAACTCCAGCTCCAGAATAAAGTACAAATTGCTGTATATATTTTTGTAAATGTTACATGGGTACTCTCTCTCTCATTTTATTTAATTTTTGTGTGTTAATATGTAGCGTTTTAAAGTAGCACTTATATATTACATAGGCCCACTCTTATTTTGTCTTGTGTGTACTTATTTAATATTTGTGTGCATTTTATGTAAAAACATATTTATATTTCTTAAACAATTAACATTTTATACGTTGCTTAAATACTATATTTTATATATTACGTGCCCCCACTCTTGCATTTTATTATTTATATTATTGTTTAATATATTGTGTGCATAAAATAAATATATATATATAGAGTATTGTTTTTATATAATGTGTATAATAAATAAATATATTTATATATAGTATTGTTTTAATAAATTATATGTGCAAAATAAATAAATATATTTTGTATTGTTTTTATTTATTGTATATTATATAGTTTATATATTAAGATATGTTTTTATTTTGTTTTTTTACATTGTTTTGCGATTTTAATATTTGTATTAATTTTAATAAACCATTTTGCATATTACTTGTTTTTGTGTGCATTCATTTAAAGTTATTATTACATAAAGAAATATAACATATATTAATATATATATAGTATAGTATATATTTATATATTAATACATAAATATATATATAATATACTTATATATACATAAGCATGCATACATATGTTTAATTGAAACATTTTCATTAATTTTTAATTAACGTAATATGCTTTTTAAGAACAATATCCACATAATAATAGTAATATCAATATAATTGCCTGTGTTACGTCAGTAAAATTTCAATAAGAGCGCAGCTGATTGGCTCCGCTGAAACCGACACTGATTGGATATTGTGTTACACAGATCGTGTGTTCGAATCCAGCACGCAAAAAATGACATTTAGAATGACATGCAATATGCAACCAAAATACCACATTATGCACAAAGCCGCGAACACTACTGAAAGCGAAATTTGTCGCATTTTTTCCATTTTTTGCGACTTGTTCGCTTGCGAGTGAGCGAGAAGATTGGGCCCCTTCCTATGCTAAGCGACCGTTCTACCATTTGAGCTAATTCCCCTTTTCACAAGCCAAATTGAACATTTTAGACGTGGTCAAAAAAGAAAAAATAAGATCACATCTGTTCTGTGGTGGCTTCTTTGCCCTGCCTGCCATTTAGTCGTCAAATTGCCTAGAATAGCGTGCTTTTCTTTTGAAAGCCCTACCTAGTAATGCTCCAGTAAATGTGTGAGGAGCCCTGCATGCCGAATGACGAGTTACTCAGAAATCAATGAACATTGGCTCCGCCTTGGATGGACCTTCTGCTACTTTCCTGCAAGGCAAGTTTTTTATTTCATCATCTTCATGTCGGGCAGCAGCTCTACATCATCTTGAGGTTCCATGGTGTAATGGATAGCATTTTGCATCCAGCGATCTAAGTTCAAATCTAGGTGGGACCTGTTTTTTTTTTTGCCAGCACCGCACAAAAAAGCTAAAATAGCATTCTATTCCCTTGAAGGCCAGAGAATAACAGTTACTATGGGTTTTCTAGGACCCTCAAGTCCACCTGCTTCCATTTGACCAAAACGCTATCTTTCTCCCAGGTGGTCACATTTTTTTTTCTTTTATTACACTGTTCAAAATTCATACAATTCACTTATTTATACAGATTACACTTAAGACAAAACATTAAAAAGGTCCATTTTACATCATTGCTTCACAACAATGTGTTTTTTTTTTTGTTTGTTTTTTTACATAAAATGTTGTAAGTAGTATTCCTTAAAAGGTAAAATCACATTTTTAAAAAGACATTTTTATTCCTGTGTCATTTAAAATCTTTGTGACTTCTTGAGTAAAAACATCATAAAAAGCCTCCTGCATTTCCTCTAACTTAAAATAATAAAATAGACATTCAAAATATTTCTCCACCTTCCTCTTAAACACATTCCACACACTTAATAAAACTTTTTCCTTTTTTGCTACAACTCTTCTCTCCCATATTGCACTTTTCATTAAAATCACAAGTAAATTTATAAGCTTTTTATTATTACACTCTTTGTTCAGCCCCAACAGTAACACCTTTTCCCACTCTAGATTGTCGTCTCTTTCTCCTTTTAAAGTTAAAATCATGGTTTTGCATTTCTCATTAAAATCTTTCAACTCATTACAATATAAAAACAAGTGTAAAAATCCTTCATCTGCTTCTTGACACACTTTACATGTGACACTTTCCTCCATCCCTATTTTGTTTAAAATGACATCTGTAAACACTGCTTTACTCCTGATAAAATATTCTAAATTCTCCAGTTTTGACTGTACAAATTTGCCATTTATATTAGACCATAAGTTGTCTTCATTTACATCTTTAAACATCAGTATCCAGTACTGATTTGCACCAGGTTTCTTAAAAACCCCATCTCTAAAAAACCCATAAATCATTTTCACTGTACAATCTTTCAAATCCCACCATTTCTCTCCAAATCTTACACTCATATCTTTACTTGGTTTATTTTCTTCCATATTTTCTATTCTTGTTAACCTCTGTTGTTTGTCCCATATCCACTGTTACAGTTGCTTCTTTTACATAAATCCTTTTCCTTGCTTCCTTTTCCGATCGGTTTGTTTCTTGTTGTCGTCTGTCCAGTTCATTGTCATTTGCCTTCTCAAATCCGTCCGCCATTGCCAGGTCTGTCACCGTAGATCCGTCCATTGCAAAAAAAATAGGGATAAAAAACACTCCTCCCGAACAGCTCACGCTGCTGGGAGGATAAACTAAACAAACACAAAAAAAGTTTAACAAAAATGTATTTTAGTCAAAAATAAAACTAAACAGAAGAAAATGTGGTGAGCCTCTCTCACCAACTGCTGCCAAACACTTCCTGGAATGTACCACTATCACACATGCACAGGGGGGTATGGCCGTAAGCGAGAGCAGCCGTCAAGAGTTGGCTATTTAAAAATAGGCGCAGCACCAGGAGCCGAGTGCCGCTCAGCTTGCCTTGACACAGCAACCACAGAAACAATGTCCTTGGCCCCTCAATAGTTTACCTCTTTTTTAAATTTTTTATTTAGTTACACAGTGGCTTGCTGTTCTAGGAGAATGATTCTCACTCATGCCACGAGAGCTCCCAGGTTCTAATTCCGGGTGAGCCCGTACAGTTGTCTCATGTTTTATGATGGCGTTGAGGTTTTAGACAGAGGCCGTTTTCAGAGAATGCTGGTTTGACAGCAGATAGTGTTGCCATGTAAACTTGTTGCTTTTTATTGGCTCGTTGGTCTAGGGGTATGATTCTTGCTTTGGGTGTGACAGGTCCCGGGTTCATTTACTGGACGAGTCCTTGCAGTTGTTTTTTGCTTTGAGGGACAGCTTGGCTTTCACAGGGGCCTGTTTCAACACAAGTTTATGAGCATTAGAGAGCCTATAAGAAGGGTTTTGTTTCCATGGTGTAATGGTTAGCACTCTGGACTTTGAATCCAGTGATCCAAGTCCAAATATAGGTAGAACCTCTTCCTTCTCTCCTTGCTTCAACTCAGTGAACTTAATGAGACCATTTTCAATCACACCAATCAGTGAGTAGTTCTGATACTATACACTGAGATAGCTGTTTGATGCTATCACGATCCTCCTTCAGCAATCACTTATGTAACGTTATGTGTGGTTTTGCCATGCAGCATAAATCTGTGAAACTGATGAGATCAATTTACTCACTGAAACAGCTGGACAACAAAAATTTATAAGTAAACGAGTGACTCAACTTGTCGGTCTGGGGCTGCGAGTCTAGTTTTGGGTGGGAGAATTCACGCACAAGCCCTGCTTCAACGCATGAATTTTGAAGGTATGTACTGACTCAATTGTTACATAAAGATTTCCAACCATGCACTGCTTCTGATGCCATGTGAAAACTTCATGTTTTAGTGGCTAGTTGGTCTAGGTGTATGATTCTCGCTTAGGGTGTGAGAGGTCCCGGGTTACAATCCTGGACGAGCCCTTGCGGTTGATTTTTGTTTTGAGGGACAGCTTGGATTTCACAGAGGCCTGTTTCATAACCAGTTTCTGAGCATTAGATAGCCTGTAAGAAGTGTCTTGGTTCCATGGTGTAATGGTTAGCACTCTGGACTTTGAATCCAATGATCCGAGCTCAAATCTCGGTGGAACCTCTGCCTTTGCTTCTTGCTTTAAATCAGTGAAATGAATGAGACCATTTTCAATCACACCAATCAGTGAGTAGTTCCGATACTATACGCTGAGATAGCTATTTGATGCTCCCACGGTCCTCCTTCAGCAATCACTTATGTAACAATGTGTGGTTTTGCCATGCAGCATAAATCTGTGAAACTGGTGAGATCAATTTACTCACTGAAACAGCTGGACAACAAAAATTTATAAGTAAACGAGTGACTCAACTTGTCGGTCTGGGGCTGCGAGTCTGGTTTTGGGTGGGAGAATTCACGCACAAGCCCTGCTTCAACGCATGAGATTTTGAAGGTATGTTGTGACTCAATTGTTACATAAAGATTTCCAACTATGCACTGCTTCTGATGCCATGTGAAAGCTTCGCGTGTTAGTGGCTCGTTGGTCTAGGGGTATGATTCTCGCTTTGGGTGCGAGAGGTCCCGGGTTCAAATCCCGGACGAGCCCTTGCAGCTGTCTTGTGTTTTACAGGGGGGCATTATGGCTTTCATAAAATCTTCTTTCGAAGAATTCCAGTTTGTCAGCAGATAGTATCAGCACATAAAACCTTCCCTGCACAGTGGCTTGCTGTTCTAGGAGAATGATTCTCGCTCGTGCTACGAGAGCTCCCAGGTATAAATTCCGGGTGAGCCCGTACAGTTGTCTCATGTTTTATGAGGGCGTTGAGGTTTTAGACAGAGGCCGTTTTCAGAGAATGCCGGTTAGTCAGCAGATAGTGTTGCCATGTAAACTTGCTGCTTTTTATTGGCTCGTTGGTCTAGGTGTATGATTCTTGCTTCGGGAGTGAGAGGTCCCAGTTTCATTTACTGGACGAGCCCTTGCAGTTGTTTTTTGCTTTGAGGGACAGCTTGGCTTTTACAGAGGCCTGTTTCAACGCCAGTTTCCGAGCATTAGATAGCCTATAAGAAGGGTCTTGTTTCCATGGTGTAATGGTTAGCACTCTGGACTTTGAATCCAGTGATCTGAGTCCAAATATCGGTGGAACCTCTTCCTTCTCTCCTTGCTTCAAATCAGTGAACTGAATGAGACCGTTTTCAATCACACCAATCAGTGAGTAGTTCTGATACTATACACTGAGATAGCTGTTTGATGCTATCACGATCCTCCTTCAGCAATCACTTATGTAACGTTATGTGTGGTTTTGCCATGCAGCATAAATCTGTGAAACTGATGAGATCAATTTACTCACTGAAACAGCTGGACAACAAAAATTTATAAGTAAACGAGTGACTCAACTTGTCGGTCTGGGGCTGCGAGTCTAGTTTTGGGTGGGAGAATTCACGCACAAGCCCTGCTTCAACGCATGAGATTTTGAAGGTATGTACTGACTCAATTGTTACATAAAGATTTCCAACCATGCACTGCTTCTGATGCCATGTGAAAACTTCATGTTTTAGTGGCTAGTTGGTCTAGGTGTATGATTCTCGCTTAGGGTGTGAGAGGTCCCGGGTTACAATCCTGGACGAGCCCTTGCGGTTGATTTTTGTTTTGAGGGACAGCTTGGATTTCACAGAGGCCTGTTTCATAACCAGTTTCTGAGCATTAGATAGCCTGTAAGAAGTGTCTTGGTTCCATGGTGTAATGGTTAGCACTCTGGACTTTGAATCCAATGATCCGAGCTCAAATCTCGGTGGAACCTCTGCCTTTGCTTCTTGCTTTAAATCAGTGAAATGAATGAGACCATTTTCAATCACACCAATCAGTGAGTAGTTCCGATACTATACACTGAGATAGCTGTTTGATGCTCTCACGATCCTTCTTCAGCAATCACTTATGTAACGTTATGTGTGATTTTGCCATGCAGCATAAATCTGTGAAACTGATGAGATCAATTTACTCACTGAAACAGCTGGACAACAAAAATTTATATGTAAACGAGTGACTCAACTTGTCGGTCTGGGGCTGCGAGTCTAGTTTTGGGTGGGAGAATTCACGCACAAGCCCTGCTTCAACGCATGAGATTTTGAAGGTATGTACTGACTCAATTGTTACATAAAGATTTCCAACCATGCACTGCTTCTGATGCCATGTGAAAACTTCATGTTTTAGTGGCTAGTTGGTCTAGGTGTATGATTCTCGCTTAGGGTGTGAGAGGTCCCGGGTTACAATCCTGGACGAGCCCTTGCGGTTGATTTTTGTTTTGAGGGACAGCTTGGATTTCACAGAGGCCTGTTTCATAACCAGTTTCTGAGCATTAGATAGCCTGTAAGAAGTGTCTTGGTTCCATGGTGTAATGGTTAGCACTCTGGACTTTGAATCCAATGATCCGAGCTCAAATCTCGGTGGAACCTCTGCCTTTGCTTCTTGCTTTAAATCAGTGAAATGAATGAGACCATTTTCAATCACACCAATCAGTGAGTAGTTCCGATACTATACGCTGAGATAGCTATTTGATGCTCCCACGGTCCTCCTTCAGCAATCACTTATGTAACGTTATGTGTGGTTTTGCCATGCAGCATAAATCTGTGAAACTGGTGAGATCAATTTACTCACTGAAACAACTGGAGAACAAAAATTTATAAGTAAACGAGTGACTCAACTTGTCGGTCTGGGGTTGCGAGTCTGGTTTTGGGTGGGAGAATTCACGCACAAGCCCTGCTTCAACCCATGAGATTTTGAAGGTATGTTGTGACTCAATTGTTACATAAAATTTTCCAACCATGCACTGCTTCTGATGCCATGTGAAAGCTTTGCGTGTTAGTGGCTCGTTGGTCTAGGGGTATGATTCTCGCTTTGGGTGCGAGAGGTCCTGGGTTCAAATCCCGGGCGAGCCCTTGCAGCTGTCTTGTGTTTTACAGGGGGGCATTATGGCTTTCATAAAATCTTCTTTCGAAGAATTCCAGTTTGTCAGCAGATAGTATCACCACATAAAACCTTCCCTGCACAGTGGCTTGCTGTTCTAGGAGAATGATTCTCGCTCATGCCACGAGAGCTCCCAGGTTCAAATTCCAGGTGAGCCCGTACAGTTGTCACATGTTTTATGAGGGCGTTGAGGTTTTAGACAGAGGCCGTTTTCAGAGAATGCCGGTTTGTCAGCAGATAGTGTGGCCATGTAAACTTGCTGCTTTTTATTGGCTCGTTGGTCTAGGTGTATGATTCTTGCTTCGGGAGTGAGAGGTCCCAGTTTCATTTACTGGACGAGCCCTTGCAGTTGTTTTTTGCTTTGAGGGACAGCTTGGCTTTTACAGAGGCCTGTTTCAACGCCAGTTTCCGAGCATTAGATAGCCTATAAGAAGGGTCTTGTTTCCATGGTGTAATGGTTAGCACTCTGGACTTTGAATCCAGTGATCCGAGTCCAAATATCGGTGGAACCTCTTCCTTCTCTCCTTGCTTCAAATCAGTGAACTGAATGAGACCGTTTTCAATCACACCAATCAGTGAGTAGTTCTGATACTATACACTGAGATAGCTGTTTGATGCTCTCACGATCCTTCTTCAGCAATCACTTATGTAACGTTATGTGTGATTTTGCCATGCAGCATAAATCTGTGAAACTGATGAGATCAATTTACTCACTGAAACAGCTGGACAACAAAAATTTATATGTAAACGAGTGACTCAACTTGTCGGTCTGGGGCTGCGAGTCTAGTTTTGGGTGGGAGAATTCACGCACAAGCCCTGCTTCAACGCATGAGATTTTGAAGGTATGTACTGACTCAATTGTTACATAAAGATTTCCAACCATGCACTGCTTCTGATGCCATGTGAAAACTTCATGTTTTAGTGGCTAGTTGGTCTAGGTGTATGATTCTCGCTTAGGGTGTGAGAGGTCCCGGGTTACAATCCTGGACGAGCCCTTGCGGTTGATTTTTGTTTTGAGGGACAGCTTGGATTTCACAGAGGCCTGTTTCATAACCAGTTTCTGAGCATTAGATAGCCTGTAAGAAGTGTCTTGGTTCCATGGTGTAATGGTTAGCACTCTGGACTTTGAATCCAATGATCCGAGCTCAAATCTCGGTGGAACCTCTGCCTTTGCTTCTTGCTTTAAATCAGTGAAATGAATGAGACCATTTTCAATCACACCAATCAGTGAGTAGTTCCGATACTATACGCTGAGATAGCTATTTGATGCTCCCACGGTCCTCCTTCAGCAATCACTTATGTAACGTTATGTGTGGTTTTGCCATGCAGCATAAATCTGTGAAACTGGTGAGATCAATTTACTCACTGAAACAACTGGAGAACAAAAATTTATAAGTAAACGAGTGACTCAACTTGTCGGTCTGGGGTTGCGAGTCTGGTTTTGGGTGGGAGAATTCACGCACAAGCCCTGCTTCAACCCATGAGATTTTGAAGGTATGTTGTGACTCAATTGTTACATAAAGTTTTCCAACCATGCACTGCTTCTGATGCCATGTGAAAGCTTTGCGTGTTAGTGGCTCGTTGGTCTAGGGGTATGATTCTCGCTTTGGGTGCGAGAGGTCCTGGGTTCAAATCCCGGGCGAGCCCTTGCAGCTGTCTTGTGTTTTACAGGGGGGCATTATGGCTTTCATAAAATCTTCTTTCGAAGAATTCCAGTTTGTCAGCAGATAGTATCACCACATAAAACCTTCCCTGCACAGTGGCTTGCTGTTCTAGGAGAATGATTCTCGCTCATGCCACGAGAGCTCCCAGGTTCAAATTCCAGGTGAGCCCGTACAGTTGTCACATGTTTTATGAGGGCGTTGAGGTTTTAGACAGAGGCCGTTTTCAGAGAATGCCGGTTTGTCAGCAGATAGTGTGGCCATGTAAACTTGCTGCTTTTTATTGGCTCGTTGGTCTAGGTGTATGATTCTTGCTTCGGGAGTGAGAGGTCCCAGTTTCATTTACTGGACGAGCCCTTGCAGTTGTTTTTTGCTTTGAGGGACAGCTTGGCTTTTACAGAGGCCTGTTTCAACGCCAGTTTCCGAGCATTAGATAGCCTATAAGAAGGGTCTTGTTTCCATGGTGTAATGGTTAGCACTCTGGACTTTGAATCCAGTGATCCGAGTCCAAATATCGGTGGAACCTCTTCCTTCTCTCCTTGCTTCAAATCAGTGAACTGAATGAGACCGTTTTCAATCACACCAATCAGTGAGTAGTTCTGATACTATACACTGAGATAGCTGTTTGATGCTATCACGATCCTCCTTCAGCAATCACTTATGTAACGTTATGTGTGGTTTTGCCATGCAGCATAAATCTGTGAAACTGATGAGATCAATTTACTCACTGAAACAGCTGGACAACAAAAATTTATAAGTAAACGAGTGACTCAACTTGTCGGTCTGGGGCTGCGAGTCTAGTTTTGGGTGGGAGAATTCACGCACAAGCCCTGCTTCAACGCATGAGATTTTGAAGGTATGTACTGACTCAATTGTTACATAAAGATTTCCAACCATGCACTGCTTCTGATGCCATGTGAAAACTTCATGTTTTAGTGGCTAGTTGGTCTAGGTGTATGATTCTCGCTTAGGGTGTGAGAGGTCCCGGGTTACAATCCTGGACGAGCCCTTGCGGTTGATTTTTGTTTTGAGGGACAGCTTGGATTTCACAGAGGCCTGTTTCATAACCAGTTTCTGAGCATTAGATAGCCTGTAAGAAGTGTCTTGGTTCCATGGTGTAATGGTTAGCACTCTGGACTTTGAATCCAATGATCCGAGCTCAAATCTCGGTGGAACCTCTGCCTTTGCTTCTTGCTTTAAATCAGTGAAATGAATGAGACCATTTTCAATCACACCAATCAGTGAGTAGTTCCGATACTATACACTGAGATAGCTGTTTGATGCTCTCACGATCCTTCTTCAGCAATCACTTATGTAACGTTATGTGTGATTTTGCCATGCAGCATAAATCTGTGAAACTGATGAGATCAATTTACTCACTGAAACAGCTGGACAACAAAAATTTATATGTAAACGAGTGACTCAACTTGTCGGTCTGGGGCTGCGAGTCTAGTTTTGGGTGGGAGAATTCACGCACAAGCCCTGCTTCAACGCATGAGATTTTGAAGGTATGTACTGACTCAATTGTTACATAAAGATTTCCAACCATGCACTGCTTCTGATGCCATGTGAAAACTTCATGTTTTAGTGGCTAGTTGGTCTAGGTGTATGATTCTCGCTTAGGGTGTGAGAGGTCCCGGGTTACAATCCTGGACGAGCCCTTGCGGTTGATTTTTGTTTTGAGGGACAGCTTGGATTTCACAGAGGCCTGTTTCATAACCAGTTTCTGAGCATTAGATAGCCTGTAAGAAGTGTCTTGGTTCCATGGTGTAATGGTTAGCACTCTGGACTTTGAATCCAATGATCCGAGCTCAAATCTCGGTGGAACCTCTGCCTTTGCTTCTTGCTTTAAATCAGTGAAATGAATGAGACCATTTTCAATCACACCAATCAGTGAGTAGTTCCGATACTATACGCTGAGATAGCTATTTAATGCTCCCACGGTCCTCCTTCAGCAATCACTTATGTAACGTTATGTGTGGTTTTGCCATGCAGCATAAATCTGTGAAACTGGTGAGATCAATTTACTCACTGAAACAACTGGAGAACAAAAATTTATAAGTAAACGAGTGACTCAACTTGTCGGTCTGGGGTTGCGAGTCTGGTTTTGGGTGGGAGAATTCACGCACAAGCCCTGCTTCAACCCATGAGATTTTGAAGGTATGTTGTGACTCAATTGTTACATAAAGTTTTCCAACCATGCACTGCTTCTGATGCCATGTGAAAGCTTTGCGTGTTAGTGGCTCGTTGGTCTAGGGGTATGATTCTCGCTTTGGGTGCGAGAGGTTCTGGGTTCAAATCCCGGGCGAGCCCTTGCAGCTGTCTTGTGTTTTACAGGGGGGCATTATGGCTTTCATAAAATCTTCTTTCGAAGAATTCCAGTTTGTCAGCAGATAGTATCACCACATAAAACCTTCCCTGCACAGTGGCTTGCTGTTCTAGGAGAATGATTCTCGCTCATGCCACGAGAGCTCCCAGGTTCAAATTCCAGGTGAGCCCGTACAGTTGTCACATGTTTTATGAGGGCGTTGAGGTTTTAGACAGAGGCCGTTTTCAGAGAATGCCGGTTTGTCAGCAGATAGTGTGGCCATGTAAACTTGCTGCTTTTTATTGGCTCGTTGGTCTAGGGGTATGATTCTTGCTTCGGGTGTGAGAGGTCCCAGTTTCATTTACTGGACGATCCCTTGCAGTTGTTTTTGGCTTTGAGGGACAGCTTGGCTTTCACAGAGGCCTGTTTCATCACCAGTTTCCGAGCATTAGATAGCCTATAAGAAGGGTATTGTTTCCATGGTGTAATGGTTAGCACTCTGGACTTTGAATCCAGTGATCCGAGTCCAAATATCGGTGGAACCTCCTCCTTCTCTCCTTGCTTCAACTCAGTGAACTGAATGAGACCGTTTTCAATCACACCAATCAGTGAGTAGTTCCGATACTATACGCTGAGACAGCAATTTGATGCTACCACGGTCCTCCTCCTTGAAGGAATTCAAAAAGCTTACAGCACCTGGTATTCCCAGGCGGTCTCCCATCCAAGTACTAACCAGGTCCAACCCTGCTTAGCTTCCGAATTCAGATAAGATCAGGCATTGCCAGGGTGGTATGGCCGTAAGCGAAAGCAGCCGTCAAGAGTTGGCTATTTAAAAATAGGCGCAGCACCAGGAGCCAAGTGCCGCTCAGCTTGCCTTGACACAGCACTGACAGAAACAATGCCCTTGGCCCCTCAATAGTTTTTTTTATTTTTTTTTATTTATGAATTTTTTTGCCAAATGAATTCAAAAAGCTTACAGCATCTGGTATTCCCAGGCAGTCACCCATCCAAGTACTAACCAGGCCCAACCCTGCTTTGCTTCCGAATTTAGATGAGATCAGGCATTGCCATTTTTTACTTTTTTTCTTTTATTGCACTGTTCAAAATTCATACAATTCACTTATTTATCCAGATTACACTTCAGACAAAACATTAAAAAGGTCCATATTACATTCATAGCTTCACAACAATGTGTTTTTTTTTTTTTTACATAAAATGTAAATTTATGAGTTTTTTATTATTACATTCTTTGTTCAGCCCCAACAGTAACTTTCAATTCAATTCAATTCAATTCACCTTTATTTGTATAGCGCTTATACAATGTAGATTGTGTCAAAGCAGCTTCACATAAAAGGTCATAGTAAATAGGAACAGTGTAGTTCAGTTTGTAGTGTTTAAGTTCAGTTCAGTTGAGCTCAGTTCAGTGTGGTTTAATAATTACTACTGAGAGTCCAAATATTGAAGGGCAAATCCAACGATGCGCAGCTCTACAGATCCTGAACCATGCAAGCCAGTGGCGACAGCGGAGAGGGAAAAAAAACTTCACTAATGGCGGAAGTGGAGAAAAAAAACCTTGAAAGAAACCAGGCTCAGTTGGGCACGATCATTTTAATTTCTCCGCTGGCCAAACGTCTTGTGCAGAGCTGCAGTCTCAGTGGCGGAGGCTGGAAGCTGGCCTCAGCGAAGACTCGTCTGTCTCTGGAGCGTCACAGGAATCAGTCTCATGTTCTCCACTCTTCCATGACCATCACAGTAGCTGCTCAGGATTCGGCCAGGTCCAGGATATGGAAACCTTGGGATCATATCGTCGTTGGTCTTGGATCGAATCAGTGACTCTGCATAGTCTGAGGGCCTCGGGAAGAGTATCCCCAGGTGAAAATGGAGAATAAAGAAAATAATTAGCGTAGCTGATGTTCACAGTGTATATCAACAAGATGCATAACCTGTGTGGAAGCCCCCTAAGTGGTGCACTAAGTGTATGCTTTACTGAACAGATAGGTCTTTAATCTAGTTTTGAATTGGGAGTGTGTCTGAGCCTCGGACGTTATCAGGAAGGCTATTCCAGAGTTTAGGAGCTATAAATGAGAAGGCTCGACCTCCTTTACTCGACTTTGCTATTCTAGGTACTACCAGAAGCCTTAAGTTTTGAGACCTTAAAGAGCGAGTTGGATTGCAGCGAGACAGAAGATTGGTTAGATAAACAGGAGCTAGATTATTTAAAGCTTTATATGTAAGAAGCAATATTTTAAATTCAATACGAAACTTAACAGGCAGCCAGTGTAAGGAGGATAAAATTGGTGTGATGTGATCAAATTTTCTAGACCTGGTAAGAACTCTGGCAGCTGCATTTTGTACTAATTGAAGTTTGTTAATAGAGGATGCTGGGCAGCCAGCAAACAGTGCATTACAGTAGTCCAGCCTAGAAGTCATAAAAGCATGGACTAGCTTTTCTGCATCTGAGATGGATAGCATACTTCGTAACTTAGCAATATTTCTCAGATGAAAAAAAGCAGTTTTTGTGACATGGGATATATGATTTTTATAAGTAAAATTGCTGTCTAATATGACACCCAGATCTTTTATAGTAGAGCTAACGCTAACTTTGTATCCCTCTAATTGTAGGTCGAGTTGTGGGATCTGCTGTGTACAAGATTTAGGCCCAATAAGTAATAATTCTGCTTTGTCTGAGTTTAAGAGAAGGTAATTGTTGGTCATCCAGTCTTTAACATCTTTAATACACTCAGTTAGCTTGGACAGTTTAGATGTCTCGTCAGGTTTAGTTGAAATATATAATTGAGTATCATCTGCATAGCAGTGAAAGCTGATCCCATGTCTTCTAATAATGTCTCCCAGGGGTAGCATGTATATTGTAAACAGCAAAGGGCCTAAAACTGATCCTTGAGGCACCCCATATTTTACTGGGCTGATTTGTGAAGGCTGTCCATTAATATTCACAAACTGGTAACGGTCAGATAAGTATGACTTAAACCATTGTAGGGCCTGTCCCTGGACACCTGTAGACTTTAAGCGATTAATAAGGATATCATGGTCAATGGTGTCAAATGCTGCACTAAGATCGAGTAGAACTAATAGCGAGATGCACCCTTGGTCAGCAGCTAAGAGTAAATCGTTGGTTATTTTCACTAATGCAGTTTCTGTACTGTGATGAGCTCTGAAACCTGACTGAAACACTTCAAAAACATTGTTCATCTGCAGAAAGGAGCATAATTGAGCAGAAACTACTTTTCTAGTATTTTAGATATAAATGGAAGATTTGAAATAGGCCTATAATTAGCTAAGTTGCTGGGGTCCAGTTGTGGTTTCTTAATAATAGGTTTAATAACAGCTAACTTGTAAGGATTTGGAACATGGCCTAAAGATAAAAAAGAGTTGATAACGTTAAGAAGAGGTTCTCCTATAACAGGTAGCAATTCTTTCAGTAACTTTGTTGGAATTGGGTCCAATATACACGTAGCTGATTTAGAGCTATTTATAATTTTGTCTAGCTCTTCCTGTTCTATGATTTTAAAGCACTGTAGGTTATTTAGATTCAGAGACGTGTTTACTGGATCTGAAGTATAAGGCGGTGCAGAAAGTTGAATATCTCCTATTTTCTGTCTAAAGCCTTCTATTTTATCACTGAAAAAAATTAATGAAGTCATCACTACTAATTTGCGGTGGAACGTTTTGTTCCAAAGATGACCAATTATTTGTTAATTTAGCGATGGTGTTAAATAAGAATCTAGGATTGTTATGATTATTTTCTATCAGTTTGCGGAGGTGCTCAGCCCTGGCAGATTTTAAAGCCCTCCTATAGCTGGACATACTGTCTTTGTATGCAATTCTAAAGACTTCTAAATTAGTTTTTTCCCATTTACGTTCCAGGGCACGGGTTGCTGTTTTGAGAGCGCGGGTATGACTATTATACCATGGTGTAGTTTTATTCTTTCTAGCCTTTTTTAGTTTGATGGGTGCCACAGTATTTAAAGTGCTAGTAAAGATGGCATCCATACTGCTGGTTACTACATCAAGGTCATTTGCGTTTACGGGTGCATTTCGAAGTAGAGAAAGATCAGGTAAGTTATTTATAAATTCATCTTTAGTGGATGGAACAATAGTTCTACTAGGGCGATATATCGGAGCGGATCTGCTAATTTCAGGTAAACACAGCTTATATAGTAAGAGGTAGTGGTCTGTAATATAATCACTTTATGGTATAATGTCTACATCAATGACCTCAATTCCATAAGACAGAATTAGATCTAGTGTATGCTTTAGGCGATGGGTTGGACCAATAACATTTTGCTTTATTCTTAGTGAGAGCAGTAAGTCTATAAACGCGAGCCTTAATGTGTCGTTGGCGTCATCTATGTGGATGTTAAAGTCTCCTACAATTAGTATTTTATCAGTTTTAACTAGTAAGTCAGAGATAAAATCAGAAAAACTCTTTTAGAAAATGACATAGGGTCCTGGGGTTCTATATATGGTGATTAGAGCGAGAGATAACATAGGTTTTTGCATAGTGTTTGGAAGGACAACATTAAGCGCTAATACTTCAAAGGAGCTAAACATAAGTTCGTTTCTCTGATTAACATTAAGAATATCACTAAAGATTGACGCGACTCCACCAACATGACCAGTTTGACGAGCCTCATGTTATTTAAGAATCCTGGAGGAGTTTGCTTCATTTAAACTAATATAGTCAATTTGTTTCAGCCAGGTTTCAGTGAGACAGAGTGCATTAAGATTGTTATCTGTTATTATTTCATTTATGATTAGTGCTTTAGGTGCTAGTGACCTGATGTTTAGGAGACCAAGCTTCATGAAATTTGTATTTTCTCTTTTTAGTGGTTTTTTCTGGTTTAATTCTTAATAGATTATTTCTGGAGCACACAGTACGTTGTTTCTTGATCTAATAATGCGACATATATTCCGTGGATGTTTATCAATGTATGAATAAGTTGTGGACTAATGTTTTTACAGATTGGATTGCCTGGATTCTTGCTTAAGAGGTGAGTTTCTTTGTTGAAATCATTCTATTCACGCTAGTCTCGTCTTTCAAAAGAAAAAATATTTAGTCTTTGTTGGAGTGTAGTTATTTTTGTGGAGCTTCCCTTTGAAGCGTGCTATAAATGTTACCACAGGTGCACCTCTAGGAGAGCGGTGTGTTACTTTTACATTTCATACTTACAACACAATATAGCCTAAACAAACCCTTACAAAAAATAACTTCAGTAAACGGAAGCAAAACTACAGTATATCAACAGTTTAAAGGAGGATAACTGAAGTAAAATGTGCAACTGCAAAATAATGAATTATAAAATTACAATAAGTTGAACAACAGTTCAATTTGCAGTATATTAACGTACAACTTTACTACACTTGTGCAATGAGCTGATATATAATCTAATATCCCAATGCTGTGGCAATACTGTGCTGCACTTGTGCTGTACTTTTATTCAGGGATGTTTTTTGGAAACAAGTAATCTAAATAGAATTTGAAGAGTTTATTTGTAAAGATAATTCAGTTTTTAGTCATTTTTAAATATAATGTTTTTATGTTGTTTCTTAGGTTCAAAAAATGTGATTTATGGACTGTAAAAATGTAATGAGATTTAATATTGTGTACATGAGTACAATGGCAAAACAACTGGATTCCTAAATCAGTCTGTAGAGAATGAGTTGATTCCTCGACTCTCAATGAACCTAGTCTCGGAATCGACTCCAGGACAGGAATCGACTCCTTGAGTTGAGTCTGTTTTTTTCAAACCCTTTTAAATTAAGCAGTTACATGCTACAGTAACTTATACTACTCTTTCTCGAGCGGTGCGGTAAAGTTGTTTTTATGTTGGACATTCGTTTGACAATCGTAGACCGAATTAAGGGACTGTCTCAAAAGTACATAAAAACTGAAAAAATATATGTATTGCAAAACCTGAAAACATTAAAAGAATCATACAAATTGAATATATGGATGTGGACTAAGTGGTAAACCATTAATACAAAATTTTAAGTTTTTAATAACATTGTTATTACTTTGTACTTCAAAATTTTCCTGTAACTGATAAAAGTTGCTGGTGTTATGGGACCTGTGCTACACGCAATAACACTTTTAATATATCGTACACCACTTCTCTTTTGGGTAAATCATAATGTTTATTTTTAATAATTTTTTTATTATAATATCTTGAAATCTATATAACTTCCTAGTCATGTGACCTGATGATGTCACACCAGCTTTAATATCTTCCCACACACCTGACACACGTCATACAACACTTGCTTTTAAAAAGAATATTTAATCTATTTTTTATGAACTTTTGTAATATTTAAATCTATTAATCTTCCTGGTCATGTGACCTGATGATGTCACACCAGCTTTATAAACTTCTCACACACCTGACACACGTCATACAACACTTGCTTTTTAAAAAGAATATTTGGTATATTTTTAAAACATTTTTTACATATTTAAATCCATTATTCTTTCTGGTCTCATGTGACCTGATGATGTCACACCAGGTTCAGTTTTTCCTTATACATCATTCATCATACACCACTTACATTTAGAAAATAATGTATTATGTTTTTGAATTATTATTTTATTTAATTTCAATATTATATGTGCATTCTAAATTCATGGTCACATGGCTTGTTTTAACCAAGCGGCAACCTCCCGCTCTCCCTCGGGAGGCCAATACGGAAGTAACAGAAACTGCAATTCATCAAAATTCCGCTAGTCCTGGCTCCATAATAGAGCAAAGTGCAATTGAGCCCACTGTTAGAATGGCCAACTTTACAGCAGAAAAAAAGGTGTTTACAGCCTGGTACAAAGAACGATTTTGGTTCATATAGCTATTATTACCCTCCATGACAACTGTGAGGGGGGTGAATTTTTTTATAACTCATCCATTTCCTTTATATTAGGTTATATTAAGTTTGCATAATTAAGGGCGTGGCCACTTGAGTGACAGCTAGGTCTCGCTGGTCGCTGTCACTTCACCTCAGCTGAATCCGGCAGATTAGCCTCTGATCTCGGCATATTCATCGTATTTTTGTTTTGTTTTATGTGGCTTTACACAGTCAGCTGCCTTTTGGACATATTTCTTACAATTATCAGATGATATGGGATGCTGTGTGCACTTAATTGTGCTCACAAACCGTTTACGTGGCCTCCGTTTCCCATGTGAGTAAAGTTATATACTTGTATACCATCTCTATAAATGTATTTGTTTTATTTAAGATCATTTATCATTAATATTTTTCTTTAGACCCGTAAAGCACTCCAGAATGTGACAGATTGATTAGCTGTAGGCTCTAGAACAGTCATCTGAAGCGTTATCATACTGTGTTGTGCTGGATTTTATCAATAGTCTTGCATTTACTAACACACACACATATCTGAAGTGTTTGGAAGTAATTCGCGTTTTCCTCCTGTAGAAAAACGTCATAAGAGCAATGTTTAGTGGCTCAATGTATTACTACAGTGTTTTTGAAAGTCTAAACACTTTATTGACATAGTGTACAGCCAAGCACATGTGGTCAGAACACAAACGAGTCGCAGGTAATAAAGTATCAAGCGTTTCTCCCAAAGTAAAGTCTGTCTGCCAGGTCTAAGCATAGGGTCTAAGCAAAGTGCCAGCAGGTTTCTGTAGCTCCGCCCACTCTCCGCCTCTTTGCCCTTGTTTGGTATCCCGCCGTGGGTGCGATGACGCGCGAACAAAATGGCGACGGTTGGCCGCGCCTACTTGTGGCTTCTTTTGCGCTCTTCAGAAACCTATGGGTGACGTCACGGATACTCCGTCCATATATTTTACAGTCTATGGTTTTAACACACTGTATTGCATTGAGAACCATGCTGTACACATCATGCATCCATTTATTGGTGCTAAACTGTCTTTGTGTATGATAAACAGTTTTTTTCTTCTTTTAAGTTATGAACGATGCATGGCACAGAATAGCTTTACATATATTTATTCACCACCACATTTGTTAGTTACTCTCTTTATTCACCAGGAGTCACCACAGTGGATTTGAACCGCCTACTATCCAGCATATGTTTTACACAATACCCTTCCAGCTGCAATCCAGTACTGGAAAACACCCATAATTGTCATCCATACAACTAAACTATGGCCAGTTTAGTTCATCCAATTCACCTATACCGCATAGCCCCCCCCCCTCCCCCCCCACTTACCACACTGCTGGTCACATGTGGCACAGAAATCATCACAAAGGAGTCACAAGATGATACATATATCCTCATTGACTTGTGTCTTCTGTAGTGGACATTACGTTTTTCTGTATTTTCTTTTGAATTTTTTTTGAGCTACTCTGTCAAGTCCTTTTGTACTGTTCAGAGGACATCCTGGGCTTTCTAGTGATAGGTCATTGATTGGCTGGCATGCCAGGAACCACTTCTTACACTGCATCCAAGATGACTGACATACAAACAAGCACATTTTATGGGAAGGAGAGAGGCATGTAAAATTGAGCTTTTTTAAATGTTTTATTACTATTATTATTACATATATATTTGTTTATTAAAAGTGTCAGGAACAATACATTTAGCTTTCCAAAGCTGTTTAACTTGTTTGTGTTTTAAAATATCATCCTTTTTGAAATGTCCACTATAGTGAACACCCAGGACCATCTTAATGTAATTAATGACTGCATGTTGTAGGGGGCAGAACTGAAGCAGAGAGGATTTATTATAAAATAGTTGACGTACACTCTGATTTTAGAGTCTGACAATCAGACAGTTACAGAATTAGAGACAATTAGAGAATGACGATCAGTTTTAAAATCACTTTTATGTTTAATTTGTTTTTGGATTAACATCAGTTTTTTATTTTTTAATTTCTTTTTTGTTTTTTTTTGAAGTTCGGCTCTCCTTTCAAGACTTTTCAATATAAATACAAATAACAAATTTCAGCAATTTCAATACAAAAGGTAAAAATGGCTTTTGTTTTGTTTGTTACATTCATATTGGATTATTATCCCCTTTTACAGCCATATCCTGTACAGTATTGTTGTCTGAGTGACGATCGTTTCGAACTAAAATGGTCCTGTGGTCCACTGCAGTGGACATGCTGTAAAATTAATAATGAAAAATTGTAGAATTTTTTTAACCCAAAGGATGTAGGAAATCACAGAAAAAATAAGTTATAGCCATCCGGGTCCCAGGTTGTTTAGAGTTTTGACCCTATGGTCCACACCAATATGATTTTGCTGTTGATATTGTTAATTTAGATGTACTTACAAATTCACAATATCGAAATAAATAAATGAATAAATTCAGCCAAATTATTGTGGATTAATTGGGTGCCACTGACATGCAACATCAGACAACTGCACTCAGTGGAGCTAGTGATACCACTGTGACAAGTAGGGTTTGGGGTAAGGTTAGGTGAGGCCTGTTCACAAAGCATTGCATGCAGCTCAGGTTGCATCTGCACTGAGTCTGCAGCCAGACCCCTCTCCCTCCCCGATCGTAGTTGGCAGGAGGTACTCACACACCTTTGATAAACAGCAATGGCAATTTTTTAAGAAACAACAACGGGTATGTGTCATATATTTATGTCTTCACTACATAACTAGTCTATGTTTTTGTTAACTTTTGTAGTTAAATACTAAACATGTTAATATTACAATTGCATTGTTTAATGTTTTCGCTTTTGGTGTAGAACACTTTCGCTGATTACTACACATTATACTCATGCTGTTATACAATGTCAATTTACTATATTCCCTATGTAAGCAAGAGCTAAACAAGATGTTTCATGATTATGCTATTCTGAACCTCTAGTGTTCAAACCGTGACTTTACCACCAGGTCCTTTCACCGTGGTAAAGTTAGTTGGACGATTGACATTCATTAGACATTCGTTTCAAACCAATTAAATTCGTTGCTTCTGTTATAGTTTAAGAAGCTAAAAATATGTCAGATAGACAAATAAGTGCACTTTATGTGCACAAGGATTAATTTCTCGATAAAAAAAATAAATAAATAACCATTGAAATGAATTCAACAATTCAACCATATGAAATTATACAATAAAACTAGGATCAAAATGTTCAGAAAAACATCCTGGTTATTGCACAGGACTCTATTTTTGGAATTAACACTTTAAAAGTTATTTTAAATTATAAAATACATAATGTCAAAATGATTAAAGTTATTAAATGTTACGATTCTGTATTAAAGTTGTTAAAACGGTATTAATATAAATTTCGTTTGTATAAAATGCCCTTTTGGTCAAAGACGAGGTTACACTCAACGACTGTAACAGAACTGTTTACGTTTGGATTACACAGAGCTATCCCAGAGATGCAGAGCAGATGTACAATACTGTGCTGACACCCCACTGGCCCAGCAACTGCTGGAAGGGCTCTGACCAGATAAAAATGTCTTTGAGAACATACTGCCTCTGCAAAGCATTAAAGGTAGAGCATGTAATGTTTCTGTATTATAACCCTCTGTAACAGGAGTGAAAAACGAAATCTGAAGGAAAAATTACTAGTCATGTACAGTAAGAACAGTAGAAACAGTTACATGTAAGTAGCGTTTGTTTGTCAGAATTTTCACAGATTGAAAACATTTTCATTATCCTGGAGTCTTTTTACAACCCCAGGGGCTTTGGTAACTACAAATAATACTATAAGTTTTAACTTAATTTGTAATGTTGGTTAAATTTGTCTAATTTGCAAGCCGGTCAAGCACATCTCTTTCATAATCATAATATTTTTGGTCTGAGTATTAACAATTTAGAAACAACCCTTAAAGAAAATCTAATCTCCGATTCAATAGATGTGATATACTTTATGTATTAACTACTAGTATAATTGTAAGTGTACTACTTGAAAAGTACACAATGACTTTTTTTATTTGTACTGCAAGTGAACTCCTGAGTAGTATACTTTTGTAATACCTGATGTAAATATTTAGTTTCTCTATTCTATGCTTAGAACTTGACTATTGCACTTAAGGATTACAACTGCACACACAGTAATAGATATACACACATACACACACACACGCACAAACACAAACACAGACACACATACGCACAGACACACACGCGCACACACACACACTGCATTATAGAGCATATCAGCATGAAAGTTTACAGGGGTGTATTTAAGTCATACAATTTACAAAAATGACCAATAAAAGTCTGTTACTGATACTCTGCTGGCTGATTTGCATGTTGATTCTAATCGGGAGCAGTTTATGTTTTTGTTAGTGGGACAGTATAGTAGGCTACGTGTGTGTGACAAAACTTTTGGTGAATTACATTTGTTTGGGTTGGTTATATATTTGAAAGAAAGAGAAACTGTTGACTTTAGCGATGACGAAGCTTCATTAAAACAGCACAAGATGCCATCTGACATCGAGGGGAAATACCTCACAGCAGTTGTTTCCATCCTATTAAATCACATTTTTTTAAATGATCAGTCCAGGAGGTGGCGCTGATTGACAGCAGTATTAGTTCAAAGATGTTAAAAGCGAATAAAATAGATTAAAAAGCTGACTGTTTATTACGCATCAGCTGCAGATCTGAAGTTCATAGCGTTCTCCTTGAGCATACACGCAAAGCACAATGGGTAATTTGGCGTTCTATGAAAAAGGTCTATACCGTTGGTACCCTTTCAGCAGTGGAAACGCAAGCCTGATAAATGTGACTCGTACCATACTGTACCACTAAGTGGAAAAGGGCCATAACAACCGTGCAGAGATTGATGGAATTCGCAATTCCAAGCCTTTGGGCTATCTGATGTGGCTGACTGACCCTACCAACCCAATTAGCCTTCTAATGGGGCGGCCTGACTCCAGCTTGCCTCAAGTTGTCTATCAGAAGAACTACAGAGCAAGAAGAATGGAGACACAGTCAAATTCTGGCGCATCATTTCTGGGCCCACTTCGTAAAGCGCTATCTGCCCTAACTACAGACCAGAGCAAAATGGATGACTGACAAGGCCAAGAATCTGGAGAAAGGGACAGTAGTGATGATAATCGATTCACAACTTTCCAGAGCTCTCTGCCAGTAGGTAAAATCACTGACACAATCCCTGGAGCAGATAGACTTATAAGAACTGCTTAAGTACAAGTGGGTGATCGCAAATATGTAAGACATGTGAGTAAATTGATCTGTTTGCCACAGTTACCAAATGATGATAACTCTTAGGCATTTTCTGTAGTTAATTTTCTAAGTAAATTGGGGCGGCTGTTGAAAAGGCCAGATATATTGGATATATTTGGTGTTGTGATTTGACGTTGGTTTTATTGACAGCTGGGTCAGGCCGCCCAGAAGGCGCATATCATTTCCGTTCCTGTAGTCGGACATTGCAGTTCTATACAGTCTGGCTAACCGCTCGAAACAGTGGCTTATTGTGTGTGCGTAATGAGAAGTAAGTGTTTATGTCTTATGTCTGTGTGCTTCCAATACTTATTTTATCGGTTTAGTGTTGTAACACAAACTTTGAATGATGATCCAACCATATGACTGCAAATACGTCATCACCGCGTCTGGTGCGCGATCAGAGTAAAACGCCATTATTAATGACACACATGTGAAGCTACGGTCACACCGGGCTTTGTGTGTGCGAAATTCTGTCTCACGCAGTCAAGTGATGCGATTTTGCAGGTCAGAGTTCACCAAGCTTGAACTTTGCACTGCAGCGACATGCGAAACTTAACGCATGACCTTGCGTTTCCGGTCTGACGTATTCGCGTGCGTATGAATGGAAGTCTATGGGAGAAAAAGCCCAGTGTGACCGCAGCTTTAGCCCTGCAAGTTTATACGATTGGATTGTGTTGATGTGTTAATTAGTGAAGTGTTAAGCAATGTAAATGCCATGTTTACTTAGTATTTGGACTTTGTGGATCTGTCTCACCTGTATATGCTTACTGATGCATATTTAGACCTGATGCCCAGTTAATCTTTGATTAACGTTATATGCCATAACTGATGATATATATATATATATATATATATATATATATATATATATATATATATATATATATATATATATATCATATGATATATTATTCTGTATTTTATACAAATTGCAGTTTAATTTATTGTGTGATATATTTGTTTTTTGTTTAGCCTATAAAAAATACCACACACGCATGTGCCTTTATGACTGCAAAATAAATGTTGTAAGAAATCTTGTAATTACAAAGTCTGAGTTGTGCGTTTTTACTGGCGTTGTTGTTCCCATCTCTAAAAGTAAAGCTAACGTTAGTGCCATTTAACAAACTCACCAACATTAAAATATACATTACACTTAATTTATTATTTTTTGTGTGCCACTTCAAGATTTGGTGTAGCCTCTTCTGGCCACCCTTATAAGAAAATTTTCTGGGGGTGACACTGTATACCAGGGATGTCAAACTCAATTCCTGGAGGGCCGCAGCCCTGCACAGTTTAGTTCCAACCCTGCTCCAACACATTTAAGCTGCGGTCACACTTGACTTTTCTTCCCATAGACTTCCATTCATACGCACGCGAATGCATCAGACGGGAAACGCAAGGTCACACTGGGCTTTGTGTGTGCGAAATTCTCTCGTACGGCGCTGCGAAAAGGGGCAGGATTAAACAAGATGATTAGACATTAAAAAAAGCTAGCGATTGCTCCATGTTTAAAATTTTTGTCCAGAGAGGTCCTGTTATGATCCTCGATTGGTCTCACGCAGTCAAGTGATGCGATTTCGCAGGTCAGAGTTCACCAAGCTTGAACTTTGCACCGCAGCAACATGCGAAACTTGACGCATGACCTTGCGTTTCCGGTCTGACGCATTCGCGTGCGTATGAATGGAAGTCTATGGGAGGAAAAGCCCAGTGTGACCGCAGCTTAAGCTATGCAAAGCGTTCGCAGCAGATGGACCGCACGCCCTGAGGTTACGTTTTGCTGTTGTGTGGTTTGAGAAAATGTAAGCCATGCCATTCTTTTCGTCCGAGCGCAAGTGCAGCTGGAGTTGGGTGTCACTGAAATTCTACAACTGATGTAACACAAAAATAGATAGATAGATAGATAGATAGATAGATAGATAGATAGATAGATAGATAGATAGATAGATAGATGTAGCCTATATTGAAAAGAAAATCTATTTCTGATTGTTTCTTTTATTTTTTCAAATCAAAGAATGAAATATAACATAATATTACAATTAAATAAACGGAATAATGACAAAACAATGCAGTCACAAAACATTTTTGACACCTATAC